>NC_087319.1:1320530-1623560 GCF_037043105.1 Vanessa tameamea | reverse complement strand
ACAATCTCTGATATGAGTGCCAGTAAACACGCAACTTTACGACCGTACCTAGAAAACAATGAAACACTATTTTAATAGGTAGCATTCAATAATTATTTATTTTATATAACAATGATGCTAATGTATGCTAATGATATATTGAATAATAAAAGTCAAGTTTAACTGAAATAAGTGTGAAAATCTCACATACCTAAATTTACAAGTGAATATTGTGATATTCACTTGTAAATTTACGTATGTGATATTAATAGTATAGTATAGTATAGTCATATTCACATTTCGCTTGCTCTTATTGTATTTATTTGGGGCGCAGTATATTTTTAATACACTGCTGACAAGGGATAGCCATGTTTAGCTCCTTCTTTAATTGGAAACCTTTTCTGGTGAATTTGATATTTGTACAATAAGATTTGTTTAGGCACCACGTGCTGGCTTTATCAGTGCTTAACTAACAACTACAAAAGATATAAGTTTTATTCATACCTATCAGATAAATGTCCATAGAATATACTTCCAACGAGAATACCCACTTGCAACATTGATTGCGTCAAACTTGCCAACTGTTGTTTTTCACATATAAGATTCCAAGTACTAGTCACTGAACTCACAATTGTACTTTGGTCATATTGAGGATTTGAACATGGACAATGATTGGTCAAGTTATATGAATTTTCATCCATACACACATATTCAACGCTTGGCATGATGAACACGACATTGGTCAGCTGGTAGTCAGTAGGGAACCTCCCAAGGGTTATTAGAAACAAAATCCATATTTGGTATTTTCCAAAACGACCTATGATCGTTTCTATTGTATCTTCAGCTGACATTTTGAAACTGAAAGAGAAATATCTTGTTAAAAACTATTGTCAATTATTTTCAGTAAAATGCAAGCAAATTTTATTACATTTTGTTATGTTTACACAACATTTGTAACAGACCTGTTCTGTTTAAGAAATAATATGTACTGAAATGTATTCACTATTGTCTCTCAAAACACACTCATATTTTCATGTTCTTTAAAGTGTCACGGACGCATTATGAATAAATAAAATTTTATATTCACAACAAATTAAACAAATCCGATAGTGGAGCTTATCATTTGCTATCTTTTATTACATTAATACAAGATCACAATTAGTTACTTTAGAGTAAATTTTACGATTTATAAAATTATTAAGTCATTACAGAATAAATAAGTATATGATAATTATTATTACGAATCTAGAAATCAATCATTAATAAAATAAATGTAGTAAACGTCTCCCTACTAGAGAACAGGCTCCTTTCACAGAATGTTTCAAGCTCAGTCCATCACGCTGCTCTGATTCGATAGTTGGATGTTTACCGTTGAGTTATTGATGAATTATTTATAAACTAGCGACCCACCCTGGCTTCATGTCTTACAACGTTCACAGTTTTTCAGTCATTAGACAATACAAACCGCTATGGCCCTGCGCTTTAAATCTGTAATATCTTTGAAAATATTAATTTAAATTACATGCTGTAAAAGTCCATATTGATCGAAAATTAGCCATTATTTCTCGTAAAAAGCAAAGGAAAAAAATGGTTATTGTGGGTTATCCGTAAGAGATAGACATATACCATTTTTGGAGACCTATTTAAGGTGTACAGTAGTACATTATTTTGATCTATCGCGTAGGGTTTAGCCATCGTTTGCAATGTAACCACAACAAAATGTGTTTACTTACGACATCACTTTAGAAACCCCTAAAATTATCAGTGTTTTTCTACTATATTGTGCATGTATTATACAAATAAACCTTCCTTTTGAATCAATCTATCTATTAAATAAAACGCATCAAAATCCTTTGTGTATTTTTAAAGATTGTGTTCATTCATTCAGATTGAGAGATTCATCAGTGGATTTCTATCCATAATCATCGAATAAGATCCAGGAAGTTATGTTTACTGGGTGATGAATCAAAATCAAAATATTCTTTACAAGTAGGTTCATAAAAGCACTTTTGAATCGTCATGTTGAATGTTGAGTGTTGAAGTAAATGAAAAACTACCTGTTCGGAACGTATTTTATAATCCACATGTGGACGATACTGTTTAGAGTAAATTATCGCCTGATAAAAAGCACAAAAACGTATTAAAAAAATTTAGTTCTACCGGTTGCACTTGGTGACCACACGAAATATTAAGTATATGTTTCGGTTTGAAAGGCGAGTGAGCCAGGGTAGTTACAGGCACAAGGGACATAATTCGCTAGTTCCCAACTGTACTTCGGGTATATGAGGCCCACATAGGTGGGTTGAGCGTCGGGCATCATGGAGGCATGTGTAAGCGATCCTGGGACGTCCCTTGAGGAGACAGAGTGGTCTATAATGGGTATTTCGGTGTACTCAGTACCGGCTAGTTCAAACGTATGGATTTCATGTGAGGGAAACAGGTAAACGAGTTCCCAGCAGAAAAATAGTTATTATATAATAATAAAAGTATGTTTCGTTGCCTTTAAGAATACATTACTTGGAAGAGTCAAAACATTTAAAATTTATCACACGGAAGAAAGTAATCTACACAATCGGCAAGTGCGAGTTTTACTCGCGTTCTGACGGTTTCCTACCACCAGACAGATAGACAAATAGGTACTGATGTAACAACAAAAAAAAAAAATATACAGTTTTTGGTTTTATTCTTACAATATTTTCGGACTATGCCAAATTGCATATTCTAGGGCAAAGGAAAATACCCTATAGGTTTTGATTAACTTTGTGAATGTGTAGGAAACCCATCATAAACGGCCATATCTTTTTTTTTTTTAAGTTTTTCACAGTTCCAAGGATCAAAGACCTCAATAGCGGGTATTAATTTCGTTTTTATACCTCTGTGTATTAATGAGAAAAAAATATCTTAAAGGACAGTCAGACAGACGGACAACGAAGTAAACTTATAAGGGTTCCTTTTTTCCTTCAGAGATACGGAACTATAAAAATTATCTCAGTCAGACAATGATATTATATCTATATCATATATCAACAATGTTATATACATATCAAGATTAATTATTATTGGTATTGGTATTACATATTATTAAGTTATTATATTAAGTTATGTAATAGCAACTTAAACCTCCTCGTCTCTAAACATCCCATTTACTGTGGATATAAAATATTACCCATAGATTTATTTGTTAGGCAATTATAAATATTATTAAAGTGAATAGTACATTATTTATTTACATAATAATTATTATAATTAAGGCCTTTTTTATGTAATAGGTAGTCGAACGTCCATATTAGCTACCTGATGGTAAGTGGTCACCACCGGTATAGACATTGACGCTATACAAAATAATAACCATTCCTTTTACTTTACACCAATACGCCACTAACCTTGGGAGCTAAGATATTATGTACCCTGTGTCTGTAGTTACACTGTCTCACTTTCCTTTTAAACAGGAAAACGACACTAAGTAATGTTGTTTGGCGGTAGAATATCTGATTAATGGGTGGTACCTAAACAGACGGGCACAAGCCCGTTTGTACAAACAAACCCCTGCCAAGTAAGTAAGTGCCTTAATTATATTATACAAAAAAAAATTTATAAATATTTACTGTATAAATCATGACCACGAGGCATGACAAGAATGCTAGCAGCATTTCTCCGTTGAATCGTAATTCCGATCCTTTGGGCAAAAAATGAACCAGCCCTCAGGTCAGGTCACCAGTGGAGCAATAAGGCGAGGTTTTATACATTTTAGTGAAGAGTTAATAACCTTTAATTATCAATTTGAAGTTCTCCTGATCGATTTCGAACTCAGTGGCCCCTTTTAAGGGAGGCTATTTAAGAGCACAACATAGCAAAGTTAGTTAAAACACAACTGCAGAAAGGCACGTGCAGGCACTGTGCTGTAGTGGTGCTTTGATTTGAGCCCACAACTCTGTTTTAAGACCCAAGTGGGCCATTTCCGATCTCATCTTATTTAAATAATTGAGCTTTTGGACTATTAATATCCAAGAATTGTTCCTTACACTTAGTATTTAGGTCGGTCAGTATTCCGTGGTCCTGGGTTCAAAGCTCAGGTTGGTCCGATAAAACATTATTGGGTTTACATTAAGTCTGCTTGTTCGAAATATGTCGTTGGTCTCGAGCTTGAACTGTATCCGGCCGTGTCGTAGTTGCCGTCAAATATGATTATTCATATAATATTATATATCAAATATGATATATTTTCCTGTCCGCTTATTTAAAATAAAAAAAGATAGGGACCGATATACTTTAAATTTATCTATGCTTAACACAAAAAAAAAATCTATATGCGTTAATGCATAATTGCCTCAATATTACAGTTGGCGTTGTGAACAGTTTTGTATATAGACAGTGTAGGAGACTAAGTCATGTGTTGCTGTGACTACGTTAGGGGTTGATGTATATTTCTATTATTATCACAATTTTTTTTAACAACATTTATTAACAATGCCCTAAATTAATTAAGGAATTACTAATATTCCTATTTACCCCTCTTTTTAGATTATCATATGTTAGAAGAGGGGACGACAATAGCCAGTAGGCTATTCGGCTGTCCTTATATAAATCCAGTATAGTATTACTGGATTTATATAAGGACAAATTTACTAATGCTTTTTACAAAAAAAAGTGATATTTCTAACGATGCTAGGATGTGATAACGTTTAACTAAAAACTTGGTACAAATTTCATGTCAAAGTATTCGACAACTTTGGCGTGATATGCATTAAAAAAACAGTAATCATTTTATATAAGTATATAGAAGGAAAAGTAGATTGACTACTTTAATCAGTTCATTAAAATGAATTGTATTTATTATTTTGGCATCATATTATAATAAACAATAGGATCCGTAATAAACATAAAAATAAAGCCGCAGTTTTACAGCTCTTTTATAAACCTCGCTGTGGTTAGGATTCTACATCTATAAAATACTTATATAAAGTTATTTATAAGCGTTAGACGCAATAAGAATTAGTATCAAATGACTTAGTGCTATAGGATTCAATTGAGTATCTTAATAAAAATTAAGAATAGTTAAATGATAAAAAAATAATTATTATATACAATATCTAGGCGGATAAAGGCCCCGTTGAGGGGTTGTGTAGAAAAAAATATTTATATAGGTGCCAATTATATAAATATGTGCATTTTGTAAATTATCGCTGAAAGTTGCTCAACAGCTGAATGCTGAATGATCGAGCAGTACTTAATAAATTAAATTGTTTTTTTTTTTATCAATATAATTGCCCCTAGGGGCCTCTCACTTTAGCCCTTCCGCACCGCACCACCTTGCCCAATGATAACTATGCCACTGGTATAAATAGTTGCTTAATATATTTTAACAGTATAATAAAAGTGTGTTTTGGTGTGTTCGTAACTGGTGGCATTTCATTACGTTTTGCAAAAAAAAACTCATTGACAACTAATTTATATTATAAAATGCGTTATACTTAAATGACATTTCCTATTAATCTTATGAAATTGAGAAATATCTGATCTCTTTTCGAAATAAGTGTGATTGAAGTCAAATGGGAATACCTTTATAAAGAAGGCCTTTATATTTTGCTGTTATAAAAGTAGATGTATACACGTGATTTGTACTGTAAATAAATACAAAGCTAATAAAGCGTCATAACTGTTTACGCGACATACATCCGTCTGAAACAGGTTTTATAGAATGGAAATAACATAACAAAGCATCGTTTTTTGTTACTAATCATAAATGTCCGAATTAAATAACAGTTAATCAGTCAAGATCCCCAAAATAAAATATTATAATTTTTTTTTTTAATATTACGAGACATATTTTAAAAGTGGTTCAATAAAATGAAAAAAATGTTTATTATAAATCTTTAATAAATATTTTATTAATACGTTTACATTTAACACTAATTATCACAGCCTATTTGTATAGACATTGATATAACATTTCAATGGACTTATTTAAAACAATAATAAACAACTTCTGGTACAAAAAAACGTTATTACTGAACACCATAATTCATCTTCAACGCTTTTGATATGTATTTTTGAGAACTTATCCTTAAAACATTTACTTTAAATACTTTCTTTTGTTATACAACTATTCAATAGCCAAAACCAGAATATCTATGTAATATCTGTCAGTCAACTCAACAAGAGAAATGTTTATGCTTCACCTTCTTCTAGCGTGTCCGGCAGTTTCTTTCCACGCGTGTCTGGTAATATAATACAAAGACATGCTCCGATAAGTGGTACGATACCGAATGCCAGTGGAGGCAACCAAGCACTTGTATGAGCCAAGGTAGCCACAAACGGAGCCACCATAGACCCCACTCTAGCGACAGTGGACGAGAGACCAACTCCAGAATTCCTTACAACAGTAGGGAACAATTCTCCTGCGTATAAATAAACAGTTGCAAATGATATACTCATGCCCCATAATCCGACGCAACCGAGGGTCAAGTGACTGGCTGTAGACGTTGGCACGACGGTGATAAGAAGACAACTAAGACCAGTGACGCAGTTCGAGCTCATAAGAGTTATCTTTCTTCCAAGGACCTTGTTAGCGTAAATTGAAATAATTGTACCCGGCACCTAGAAAAAAATAATTTATATTTAAAAAAAATATAAGAAAATTCTGTTGATATTATATTGATATGTGTGTAAACCATAAATGACACATTCGTTAGATATTTTGGATGTACATGATTTTTTTAAAATAAAAAGAAATGTTATAATTACCAATATAGCAGCAGAGATCGCGACATTAGAGAATATGTTTCCCGAGACGTGTCCGATATATTGCGAAACGCCAAAGAAGCAAAATCCACAGACGAACCAATTGAAACAAATGGCGATTGTGCGTGCTCGTAGTCTTGGTGTTCGGAACAGGGCAAGGAAAGAGGCTCGTTCTTGAACACTACTGACTTCAACAACCATCTTTTGGATAGAAGATTCTATATTTTCCGTTGGTCGTCCATTCCTGCGCAATAAAAAGAATTATAATAACAAAAATTGCGATTACATTTAAGCAATGTGATAATTTTTTCAAAAATTATAGATTTAACGGCAAAACAAAACCAATACCTTTTGGCTGCTGTTTTCAAAATTTTGAGTGCATCATCAACTCTTCCAGCGGTCATTAGCCATCTTGGCGATTCGGGAAGTAAAAAATAATAACTTAGGAACAATATAGAAGGCAGTGATATAGCTAGTTGAAACGTGTTCCAGTTTCTTAAAAAGTATCCGAACAGAGGCAGCGTTAAATGTCCGAGATTAAATGGTATTTGATAAATTATGCCAATCATATCTCTGTACTTTGTGCCAATTAATTCCATCGTGAGAACGAAACTTGTGACCATCGTCCCGCCAGTAGCGACAGCCAGTAAGAATCGTAGCGAAGTGAACATGTACCAATTCACTGAATAAGCTGTTGTTACACCTGCTAAGAGCTGGAGAAATACGGCTGCCAAAAAGGGATTTCTTCTCCCAAACCTGAAACATAATATAACTCTGTGAGGTTTCATAATTATCGCGTAAACTTCAATCTTTCGTTCTGATATAAGATCACTATGATTACCAAGTCTTCATATTCTAAGGTTATCGTTTTTATAAAAGTCAATACGTATTAAGTGTAAACAAAATACACGCACTGTTTATAATATATCAATTACTCATAATACGTTTAGAATAAACTGGTTCTCATGATGTAATTCGATATTTCTTGTTATATATTTTAATAACACGGTATATCTTTTATGTAACTTCCCTGATAATACTTAAACATGAGTTGCTTTACATGCAGGCAATTGGGGCAGTATCCTATTGAATGACATTTGTTAAAGTACTCTCATCCGGGTCCCAAGTGACTTCGGCTTGGGAACTTGCGCCGGATGCGCCAATTTAGTTAAGATTGAACCCAGCAACCAACGATATCTTTACAAAATTGTTTATAAAGTATACCAACCTGTCGGAAAGATGTCCGAACACCATATTGCCAACAAGAATTCCAAGCATAAATATCGTTTGTGTAAGGTTTTTAAGCCACGCTCTGTCGCAGATAAGATCCCATTGTGATATGATTGTGTCACCAAATACACTGTGGTCGTATTTGTATTTGGTGCAATTAGTGAAACATTGGTTGTCAAATGTATCATTATTAGAGCAAGTGTAGCCCATTGGAGGTGCAAGGAATATAATACTCATTTGATGCCAGGCAACGGGGAATTTGACGAGGAATACGACGAAACATATCCATAATTGCCATTTGCCGATTGCTCCTATAGCCTTGGTCATCGGGTCTACATCCTTCTGACTTTCAGCATCTTTTGTCTCATTCTCCAACACTGTAATTAACGAAAACAAATGTCAAAATAAACTTTTTATTAATTGTCATATTTTTAACTATAATTTATTAAATCATTTAGGACATGCAAATTCAAATTAATATGTATCATATACACAAATATAATAAAATGGATTTGTTTTTATTTAAATAAAATCAAATAAAGAATAAATATCATGTTTTTTTGTTACATATGCTTGTTTTATTTTTTTTTATCTTATTTACATCAGAGTTACATCAAGTTATGACGTCAGATTTACACCAAGGAGGTACGTAAAATGCGTAAAATGTGTGGTTGTCCGTGACTTTTTTTAAAACATAAATTAAGATAAGGTCAAATTTTGTGATCTCAATCTAATTAACTTGATTTAGTCGTAATAATATGTTGCTGAATAGCAATATCATTTTCGTGTTCTTAACAACAAAACGAACACTGGCAGATTTAGATTAATAAGTACATCTTATACTAAAAACAAAACCGTTATTAAAATACAATTATTTTTTCAAAGCAGTTTTATTCCTGATTTATTTTTGTTATTATTCATATTTATTTATCTATTATTTGTTTCTATTTATATTAGTGTGTACACGTAAATTAATATTTTTCTTCGAAAATGAGAAGTAATGTAGTTATTTTCATTGAAAAAATTGTCTTTACTTAAATCAAAAGCTTTTATTATTTTTATTCACTGATAACTCACCTAATTTCTCTACAACACTTAACTTTTCTTCCTTATTAGACATAACAGGTGTCTTTTACAGATTTTTTTATAAATAACTGGCACAAAATATAGCTTTTAAAATTAGAACAACTACGCAGCAAAAGCGATATTTACAACAGTCGGACGTCGAATGAATTAAGAATGTTTCGGAAATCGGAGGCGCATAGAATTAAAGGCCAAATTTTAATCGACGAAAAGCTTACTCTTCAAACGGAGATATTCAATTCCTTCGTAACCATAAAATACAAGAGAAATCAGCAGCATTCTTGCATAAAAATTATATATATTTTAATAATAATTCTATTAAAATCAACTTGTTTTTTATTCGTTTCTAGCTTTAGAAAGAAGATTTTGCTGTATAGTTAATAACTATCCGTTCCGTTTACGCACAGATAGAATAGAAGTCTACATAAAACATTAATATCGTAATAGGTACTAACTCTTATACAATAACTCACTAGGCAAGATATTTCAGTCAATTTACATAAACCTAATCAATTACAAACCCAAACCTTCCTCAATAACTCTGTCCATTAGTGAAAACCTGTTCTGTAGTTTGACAGACGCGATACTATTTGTTTATGATGATATGTTTTTTTTTTCCCCTGCGTATGTGTTAAATTTTTTTTAGTTTAATTTTTGTCTTACACGTGTTGATCATATTTGCATATATTAAATTTATTTAACTGCAAATACTCGTTTGCGTCTTTGTAATGCAACCGTAAAAACCGCAAACGATGCTTGCGCTAAGGAATATTTGTAATAATCTATATTTTATGGTCATTTTCAAGTAATATTATTTATAGCGTTGCCTGGACTAGTCTCAGTCGGTAATAAGTTAAAAGAATAATTCATTTATAAGGTACTCAAAGACACATTGGTTTATAGATGTAAGAATCCATGTCTTCTAATTTTAAATAATTTGGACAATTTAATTTTGCAAGTTTGAAGTTCAAAGAGTATGAATCAGACTGATTAGATAGTCGAATTCAAACCGTTTGGAGATAAATATTTTTTAAAGGTTGAACTATAATTATAAAGGTTAAGTTTTAAATTAAATGTAAACAATACAAGAGATATATATACCTAGAAATTATTAATGAAGTATTTAGGAAATTTAACTAATCGTCTTCGTATTGTAACCAATGTGATTAAAATTTTCCGTTTCGAAATAATTGAAATGTATGGTTTAAAACAGCTATTGAAATTTTGAAGTCTGAATTGGAATTTGTGAAAGAAAATCTAGATATTCTCGTTAACGTGGTCGTAAATGTAAAAAAAAATCAGCCTCATGAAACAATCTTGAATCCCATCTTTGACTAAACTGATTTTATACGGACCTTAGTACACGGGCTTCTGAATACAGTAGGTTATTCAATTTATTTTTAATATTCGCAACTTTGACCAGGTTTCGTAGTCATTTTTCAATTTTTTCCATTCGCGAATATTATGAAGGTACGTATGTACGTATCCTTTGCTTGATCCCAAAATTTAAAGTAAGTTTTTGGTTACTGAATCGGGGCCCTCTTTTTCCCTTCATCTCACTATCGGCTTTCTTGAGTTTTAGATGAAAAAATCTCTCATATTTTTTTGCAAATTATAAATAATATAATCAAATTCGTTTCTGCCGTGTGCATTTTAATCGTTTAGTAACTTAATAATTTTGAAGTAGTATTTATTTGTAGGTTTAAGTGCATGATATATATCAAACTTTCGTGAAAGCGTTATTGATTTAATTACTGTACTGTCATCTCCTATGATACCACACAGCAAATGTTGAAATTATTGTGAAATCGTCATTTTACATCAAATTTAAAGCCACCACAGGTTAGGAATGTAGATTCTACCGATATGAACCAGCAAGACACTTTTTTGCGCAATCGGTTATATAGATAAAATATCAACGATAATTAACTCTTCATACTTTTTACCATCTGTATAATAAGTGAATGGCCTTATTTTCTAAAAATATGACTTAAATTTATTAAATGCCAAAGTTAAAGCTAAATTTGCCATTATATTAATATTAGTTAAATAATTTTTGGTCTTAATAATATTTAGACGCGATTTTAATAAAAATAAAAAATAAAATGAGTTTACAGAATTATCATCGTGTTATAATATTTTATAGGTATAAATTAATAATATAAATGGCGAATATATTTAGGGAAATAAAATATGCTCTTTGCACTCAATTATTGCGAACGGTTTTTCACGAGTATGATAAGACAGTCATGACCTTTCGCCTCGAGATAATAAACACAAAGTTGATACATTGCCAATGCTGTCTACTCGATACGGCGTGGACAACCTTTGTGTACTATCTACACGGGACAAGCCTCCGTCGAAGATAAATACTGTATACTAACGACACGCTTCGACTCCGTGAACTTTTTGAGTCGGAATATCCTTTTTCTTATATTTGAAATTCATCATCATGATTCACTTTCTTTCATT
Organism: Vanessa tameamea; assembly: GCF_037043105.1. Taxonomy (NCBI): domain Eukaryota; kingdom Metazoa; phylum Arthropoda; class Insecta; order Lepidoptera; family Nymphalidae; genus Vanessa; species Vanessa tameamea. The sequence goes on along the minus strand of NC_087319.1, from coordinate 1,612,055 downwards.
CCGTTTAATTTGTGTTATTATGTTTGATATAAAAGAGTAACTACTATGTTTGCTTTAAATTGCTTAGAAGCCTTTAAATATTATTTATATTGTATAATTTCCTTTCGACTCTTCCTCAGTTACGTTCTTGCATATCCCATACCTGTCGTAGTAAAAGTACGCAGTATTTAACATTTTTTTAAGCGTCAATTTAAATATAATAATGAAAACAGCACCTTTGACGTATTAACAAAAAGATCCAAGAATTCGTATTAGTTTTTCTTACTTCGCTACAACGTTTGGTGCGCTCCGTAAGTTCTGAATTTTGCTTTAAAATCTGAGTATTTACGTATGTACCTACATATATAAAAAAACTTCATTAGTACTGTCCAGTAGTATCCAGGGCAGGATTAACCATGTCGAGGTCTCTTGGCAATTTATTTCTCGAGGACCCTTTTCTGGCTTCCTTAAATAAACTTTTACTACCGAAACGCAATTTTATTCATAATTATGATACAAATGAGAGAAATATTTGGCTTCATTTTTATTAACAATTAATTTCTTAAAGCCTCTCGGATAATCCGGCCCTGTTCTCAATGCAATTTAGTTAATACGGGCAACGAAAACATAATAATGCCGCTTGTAATCACTATAATTGATATTTATTAGGTTAGGTCTTTAATATATTTAGTTTGAAGCATGGAATTGTATTAAGTAAAATCCTAAATGGTCTCTCGACTTATTGGTGGTAATTGTTATGATTACATACAAATAAACTAAATGAGTAATATTGGACAGTGTTACCAGTATATACCATATATTTATGTAACGATAGAAATGTACCCAATGGATTTTCTTATCAGCAACATTTCTGGAACCATACGATTGGTAATTTTATAGTGTTTGGGTATGTGCTTGTTCTGCCTATGATATCTAGGCTTAATGCCTAAGTATTAATTTCTAGGAAAATAAAGATATCTATTCACTAAGACGAGCCCCTCCACTTTAATTATTACTGCGTGTATTAGTATGAGTAAGAGACTCTCGTGCTTGAAGGATGTCGCAGTGTGTGAGAATGAGAAATGAGATTATATTTGTAAGTTTATTTCATTATAAATTAAAACATTTACTTTCAGCGCAATCCCACAGTGAGTAAATAGATCTCTACAAAATGTCGGTCATTTTGTTGTCACGGGATTTTCTTATTAATACGAGGTGATATTTTGCCATGCCAACGGAAAACATTTTGTTTAAACATTCTTAGAATATATATTTTTTTTATATATATAAATAAATGATTTTTGATTTAAAAGAAAAAATATAATTAAAACATTGCATTAATGTGGGCAAGCAATCTGGTGGATTACGAAATATTTTTGTATCGCAAAACTGTATAAAATCCTTTTATTATATGCTGGAGCTTTCCAGTTTCCATACAAAATGAGAAGTCATTGAACTCGTTTCTGAGAAATATTTTATTACCGGTAAATTAGTTAAAAATTGCCAGTTCGCAAGTTAAGGCCAGAGTTCTTACATGGGATGAAAAACGACAAGATTTGTTGTAAGTGCTTTTGTCTTGTGTTGTTTTTTTATTCGTTAATCAAAAATCGAGTTTTAAAAATTATGATTCTTTAAAACATTTTTATTTGTGCTATGCTTTTTAGTTCCACGTGTTAATATTGATCCAATTCCATCAAAACTATTTCTACATTTTGTACACACCATACAACCTAGATAAACTACATGGGGTAGACCTAATCTTTTATAATGTTTACATATTAAATACAATTGTCTTTGCGCGTCGAACGTGAAATTAGACACATGTTCGTGTCTTCATGATGTTTTTCTTCACCGCCGAGCACGAGATGAGTTATAAACACAAATTAAGTACATTAAAATTCAGTAGTGCTTGCCTGAGTTTGAACCCGCAATCATCGGTACTAATACAAAAACCAAATATTTTTTGTTTGAATTTTGGTAACTATTAATTTTGTTGTGTTGTCTTAATAATGTGTTATTATATTTAATGCATTATTATCCTTGTTCAATCATAATTGACGTGGGAACTGCAAACGATTAATCATGACAAAAATAAACAAAACAATCTTTAATTTGGCAGTATTTTACTACAAAAAAATCTTTATCTGAGCGTTCGGTGTCTGGACGTTAAACTGGACGTTAATCTAAAATAAATATTGAATACTTGGCCTAGATAATAAGGGTGATGAAATTGTGTGACCGTTTACATAATGAAAGAAAAACATTAATTATCCAACGTAAAACAAACGTCATGTAGTTATGTACTATATGGGATGTATTATTATTGATATTTAGCCTCCAGGCACAGGAATATGCTTAAAGGAGAATTCAAATATTGATAAAAAATATATATATATTTTAGTAGTCGAGATGGCCCATTGGCTAGATCACGTGAATCTTACCAAAAAATTGCGGTTCACACGGAAGTTTCTATCTAGGCAAGCACGAATGAAATTTTCATGTGATTAATTAGTGTGTTTTTAATTTAGCTCGTGCTCGGCAAGAAGAATATCTTCAGGTGAAATATATCAAACTGTATTGGAGCAGAGTGTTTGGGTTACCATTAACAGAGTAACAAACCCAACTGTGGGCAACTTACTGGGTACTTCAGTTATTTTACTTTATTATATAATGTTTTTAAAATATGACTACGTATTCTATTATGACAAATAATTATATATCGATTTTGGTACCGATGGCTATTCTCAAAGGGGACAAATAACTTCATCTTAAGTGCAACAAGCGCCGGGGTGCAAGCGGTGGTCCCTCTAATAAAGATTTAAATTATCCAATTGCGATAGTCCTAGACTTGACCATCAACGACAATGCGTTCCCAATACCAGCGACCGAGATTACTGCACGCTGGATTAAGACGGGCCTGATGATGGTGAATTCTAAGTGCGTGGGACAAGAGCGAAATCACTGCTGAATTCTAGATTCCGGGCTGATATTTGAACCCAGGACCCCGCGTGACGTTATAAGCCACCCAGTAGACCGACGACGCAGTCAGTATAACAATACATTGCGAGCGTAACAGTATTTTATATTTGTTTTAAATACTTATGGTATAATAAATCAATGATAATATAATTTTTTTTGTTTCCATCAACATTTTTTATAGTAATTTGAACGACGATTAAATTTTGTGAGAATCTTTTTGCTTCACGGATGACGAACGATGTTAAAAATGAATATGTTTTGAAAAGCTACGATGTAATGTTCGAATACTAATTTATGTGTTTCAAGCACTATTAAAAGTACATTTTATTCGTTTTGAAATAATAATTACAGCGGAAAGTCTTGAAATTTAATGTATCATTATCATTATTAAAACACATTAAATGTCAAGAAGTTGACATTCAGCGAGCGGAACTGCGGATATATATTGTGTTTCCGGAGTAGCAAATAGGACGAAATGCGACGGACAAGTGCTTAGAAGTTCACCTTGTTTTAATATATTTAAAGCTAAATATATATATGTTTGAAATACAAATAAATTATCTCTTACTTCCTGTTATATTCCAAAGAAGATTCGTGGATATAACTCAAGAAAGTCGTATTTGAAATAAACCGAGTGAGAAAAGGAGTCCCGAAACTCAGCTCATAGTTCTAACTAGCTAACTATATTTTTAATATATTACTCTTTTATCATAAGCCGACTCGTAAAAAAATAATAAATCTCATGAAGTACTAAATATGCTTAATAAAAAAGTATTTGTATGTTTCTAAAATTATAAACAATTCATGATATATATTTTTATTAGAAATATTAGTATAAAATTAACTTACTTTTATGTGATCCTTTTAATTCGTGATAAACACAAAATATAACTTTGTCACATAAAACGGCGAGAAAACGTGTGCCGCAGCTGTTCGGGCTGCGCTCAAACACGTATTGGCTGAGGAACGTTTTATCACTGTATATACGAGGAACGATCCTCTGTGACGAAACTGAGGAAAACCTATCTACCTCGGATAATGTGCACCCACCCGTGGAGATCAAAATCTCAAACGATAATCGCACCTATTGCTGAGACGAAAAGGTCATATATAATGAAACATTAATTATAGAGACTTATATAAAATCGTGCAATTATCGACCTAAGCACAAGTGATTATATCTATCACGTAGGGCAAGTGTATGAACGTCTTTGAAAAATACCATATTTTAAATACAAGTTTTGATACTTACGTGCTGATATAACGCAAAAACGCACGGGATTTTCCCGTCGTATATTGGTAAATACATTTTTTTCATTCTAACATGAAAAACAATTAATAAGTTTCATTTAGATTTAAAAAAAGTCTGGAGATATTATTTATGTCTATTGAAATTATTATAATCGTCGTTATTTTGCGTTGATAGGGCTGGTAGGCTTCGTTTGGGATGGTTGGGTACAATGCACTTAAAAAATATTCTCCAACAAACATCAACACCCCACTCCCATTGTTACGTTCGATTAGTAATGAGCAAGTGTATTTACTGGTGCAAGGTATATAACATCTTAAATACCATTGTTTGGAATCCCATTAATGGGTATATAATAATACTAAAGCCTTTCCGAACAAATTTGAACGTGACTTAAACCGTTTCTCTTTTTATGATTCGGAAATAAAGGCTTTAATTTTAATGGGGAAATAAGTGATTTATTCTCGAAGTACCGGTATACAGTATTTTTATCACTAATGACGTTTTGGTTCTTATTTAGTTACCATTAATTCTATATAATTTTAGTATAGTTTCAGTAGCGATTATTATTACTCCAGCGAAGACTCTTGATATTGAAAAGTCTTTTGGAGTACTGTCAAATATTATACAAACTAACTATATATAGGTATATATAGGAACATATACGTACTATTAGGCGGCTGATTGGCTCGTCTTCTTTTACTAAGATAAAAGTCTGCTTATGGTTTATAATCTAGATTTAGCCTTCCTACCTTATATTTGTCTTATTTAGCTAAGATAACGACTAAAATATCCTCTGAGCTCCTGAATTTATTAATGAAATAGTAAACAGAAAACAATTTTAAGATCACCGCCCGAAATAAACCATACTCATTATGTTAATATTACACTGCGTTACAAACAAATATACACTAGGAAATATAGCCGTATGTTTATTTATGCAAACGTAAACAAAGTGTCAATAATGGTCTGACTGAAAACCGGTATCAAATACTTAATAAGAGTTTAGATTGCTTAAAACTCGATTTTCCTCATAAAGTTCTTAAGGCGTCAACATAATTTTTAAGGCTTTACGCAATTTATTTTATTTTCCTTAAGTTTATCCTTATGCCGTTATATTACGTAATGAATAAGCGTAAGTTTTAATTGATTTGATCTATTAATGTTAGACGGAAAAGTCTATTCCCATCAGACGATGACGTCGTTTATTGACTATTGCGCACAAGTGTGTGCGAAAATACAGGTGCACCCTTTATTCCTTTAGTATCGTAATCTGATGGGACGGCCTATTCGACACCACCGGAGAGTTCACGCAAAGGAGCAACGGCTTTACGTGCTTCCGAGACACAGGAGTATACACACTTCCAACTTCCGGTCATTTACGGAGAATTTTCGATAGAAAAAGTTTTTAATACCTGTACACTTTATTTTCATGTGCTTAATTTGTGTTTATAATTCATCTCGTGCTCGGCGGTGAAGGAAAACATCGTGAGGAAACCTGCATGTCTCTAATTTCAACGAAATTCTGCCACATGTGTATTCCACCAACCCGCATTGGAGCAGCATGGTGGAATATGCTCCAAACCTTCTCCTCAAAAGGGAACAGAGGCCTTAGCCCAGCAGTGGGAAATTTACAGGCTGTTTATGTTATGTATGTATGTTGTAATAACGTCTCAAACCGTATGGTGGTCGGAAAACCAATCAATTAGAAAATGCATCCTTAGCATTGTCATCGACGAGTGGGGCATGAAATAATCGGAATTCTTATTTTATACGTTACAATTACTAAGAGATGTTTTGCGCCGAATCCAAAGAAGCGGGAAAAGGGCAAACGGTGTTAAATGGAAAACTAGACTGGAAAATCACTAAGATTGAATTGAAGCATAGTTCTTGATCAATTGATTTCCTTATATTTTATTTACTGATACGTATTTTTATAGAGAGCAATATACTTGCCATTTTATATACTTTTACAGATAGTTTTACGTTGTTTCAAAGATACGTCGAAAACAGGGGTCCTGTAAATATATATATATATATAGTCCTGTAGTTTTACAAAGCGAATTTATATTACTTAACGTTCATATAATATAGCTATACATTTTAAAATGTCTCAATATAAATTTATATTTGTTTATTATATATAATTATAATAATATTTGTTATACTATAAAATTTATATTTTAGAATGAAAACATGTCAGAGGTACAAATACAATAAACATAAAAATTAAAAACTGAGGCACAATACCCAGGCCCATCTTAATCTAGGTACAGAGGGATGTAGGGCGTGCAAAGTACCCGGGCACCACGCTTTAGGGCTTCGCTTCCCTCTTCTCCGATGATGTCGAGTCTTGGTAGGTCACTTGGTGGTAGGGCTTTGTGCAAGCCCGTCTGGGTAGGTACCACCCACTCATCAGATATTCTATCCCCAAACAGCAGTACTCAGTATTGTTGTGTTCCGGTTTGAAGGGTGAGTGAGCCAGTGTAACTACAGGGACAAGGGACGTAACATCTTAGTTCCCAAGGTTGGTGACGCATTGGTGATGTAAGGAATGGTTAATATTTCTTACAACGCCATTGTCTATGGGCGGTGGTGACCACTTACCATCAGGTAGCCCATTGGCTCGTCCGCCTACCGATATCATAAAAAAATAATTGCTTTACAGAAGGTCTCTTAAAAATATTTTTCGAATGAGGGACTTGCACCCGGGAGCTTGTTTTGCTTAAGACGGGGACGACCACACGTTTGTGCGTAAAATGTCCAAGAAATAGAGGACAACATAAAATCATATCATTAATTTTCAAATGCCTTTATATCCCCGAATAAATAATAGCAATGCTTACTTACAAAATATATTGTGTATTTAAGTAGTTAAGACTTTTATAAGTACAGTAAATAACTTTCATCGATTCGGAAATCAGTACTGAGCAGACTCAACGAGAATGTCAAATATTAAATAAACTTTTTAAAATGAAATTTATCGTTATAATAAACAATGAATACAAATTTTAAATTCAACGTAGACAATATTCTTAACTCTAGGAGGGAAAAAAAACTAATATCAATTTAATTATTTATTGCAAATATAAGATTTTATCTAATATTCAATAAGATTTATCTTATAAACCCTTTTGCCTAATTGGTCACTTTACTCACGATACAAGTTTTAAATTCCTTATTTCAAAACGTTCAAATTGCTTTTATACAAAGTATCATTTAACAACTAATTGATGTATTCTGACCAATTACGTACCCGTTGGTTTATCAACCTTAGCCCTTCGAAAACACTTGAAGAGGAAATATCCCAAAGAGCTCTGTCGAGCCATGAGCTGAACAAAGCACCGTGCCCCACGGTTATTTTATAGAGACACTATCTCGCAATTTTCTCGTACTGACGCCATCACAGATATTACCACCCAGCGTTAACTTTAAAGATTGTTTGAAGGTGATGGACCGTACTATATAATCAACTTAATCACTTGTCAAAACAAGTAATGTAATATTGTCCTCGGGTTTGAACTCAGGACCTCGGGATTAGTTTTATACTAAAGTTTCTAGACCTACGGGGCAGTCAGAAACCACAATTAATTAATTGTTAAACGAGACGATTCTAATACGTAGCCAACAGGCTTACTTACTTTTTTTATGTGACTAAAATATTAACAAATATTTTAGTCGCATAAAAAACTTACAATAAATCACACTCAATAAAAAAGCAATTTCTGTTTGATTTTTTCCTCAACATATTTAATTTTATGGCATGCTTAAATTATAAACAAAAGAAAAAACAGGTTTAACATCATATTCAATGACGATTTACTTATTTTTTTAAATAATTTAATGCTTAGTGTCAACAATATGACGGAAACGACCGATTATTATTAATCTGTGGCATACACAATCAACATAAAAAACCGATCAAATAAAATACGTATAAAAATATACAAATGAACGCAATCACAGCTTGCCTTTACATCACTTTTAAAACAAGCTTTTCAGTTTTCGATGAATATAATTCATAATCTTATTTGAAATTACAAGTGACAATAAAGAATTTAATAACTCCTATCTACTTACTAATCTAAAGGCGGCACTACACTGGGCCCAACGTGTTCGCGGAGCGATACGCTTTGTGTAACCAAATAAATCATATCATTGCATATAATAATAACATGTAATCCGCAAATGTTTGTCGAAATATTTGGTCATTTACAAAACAATGACGGCAAATGAGGTACAACGTTACTGAGACAACCAAGCTTGGATGGTTGGCGCAAATATTGGCCTTAAATTCGACTCTTGGAGTGTAACTGAAAATCAACAAGTGGACGGAAACACGTATGTTGCCTGCGTTATTTGCCTTATTTGTGCAAATGTAATCAAATACGCTCTACACATTGTCGTATTCGGACGCAAACACGCTACGCCATATCCATGCCGCCGTACAGTCACACGATAAACATATTAAATTGTCTTTAAATAAAACGAACAAGGAAAGCACTCCCACACTAATTACATTTTCGAAGATTCGATTGTTTGGATCGTCATACGTGTCGTTTACAATAAAAGTCCGACCGACGATAGAATACATTTTCTTATTTATATCAATATATAATAACGTTATTAAAGGGAAAGAAAAAGAAGAAGACTTTTTACGGGTACCTAAGATCCGGGTAATTTGCGTACGCGGAACACCTCGTCAAAGTTTCATCACAATCGGCTCAGCAAAGTAAAAAACAAGTAAAATATGTTTGAGATTATAACATTAGTAAAAGTTAGTAGGACACAGTTATGCGCGATACTGAATTTATTGTAATTCTTCGTCGTTTTTAAGTTACGGCATCTCTCAGCGGTCGGACATCATCGATTGAACCCATAAGTCTAGCGACATACTTCGGAGGTTGTACGAATTATACTAGATGAAAACCTCAGAGGAAACGTTCTCATGTTTCATTGTACTCTCGTACAATCGAAAAATAGCTTTGTACGATTTGTCTGTTGTCTTTGTAGGACTTCCTGCCAAATGTTAATTGAAGATATATTGATTTATTTGTGATAGAAACTCTGAGAGCAATCGTTACGTTATCTCGCAAATGATCTCAATCACAAATTCAACGCGTCCAGTTGCTTATTTCACGGTACATTTCCACTGGAATGTTTGCAACTTTCCATAAAGTCACCAACAATTACTCAATATTGTATATTTTGCCTCTCTCTGGTTTCGTATGTGGCTTTTGTCAAACAACTTGTACTTTGTTTAAATTCAGTATCATTTGAAAGTGCGACAGCGATAATGTTTACGACAATTACGTACTATAACGACCGTGTTTTTACATTTGTGTCATATGAAAGACAATTATTGTAATATGACTGAATGCCATTATATCGCCGAAATCGTTGAATATGCCAATTGTGCTAAGTCATATACCGACTTACAAGTAAATGAGATTCACGAAGTAACATTATTTAAAAAAAAAAATTAGTAATATCAACGAAAACGCGTACATAGTCTACTCTTAGTAAGTAACTAACTCACCTAACTCTATTCCATTCTTATATATATGGTGTTGTAAAAAGTGCCTGAAGATAGAAAAATATTAAGTGTGTCAGATAAAAGTGTTGTTTTAAAAAGTTATTCTTTTTAGACAGAAAAATATATTATACAAATTCGAAGATCCGAAATACTAGCTCCGCTAATTCAATTACGCTATGACTATATTTGGCCTAATTTGTTTTTTTTTTATCAATTAATTTATAATAAAGAGACGAAAGCTTTAACGTTACTGGAGATTTCACGCAGGTTTTATTCTGTAAATATTCTTAGGTCACATCACACTCCATTTAGATTTTATAAAACTAATTGAAAAATAATTGATTTGAAATTAAAAAATATTAAAGAAGTTATTTCTTCTTTCATATTTTGTATAGAATCGACTAAAATTGCTTGCCTTAAACATGTATTTATATTAAATCATGAGCAAAGCAATATTAACCTAAAATATTATTCAGTCAGACAACATTCACTATTTTAAAAGAACTTTTACAAATGACATACAAAATTTTAAAAATAGAAATATTTAGCTGTCACTTCAAATTTTCACAAATTCATGTTTACAGAATATTTTTAAATATAAATTAAATACTTTTGTTACAAGCATAATACTTTTGACATTTCCAGATCAAACATAGCAACTAACAATTGTAAAATCACATTACTCTAAGAATGGCTGTATAAAGGGCTATCCAGAGCCATTGAATAATTAAAAAAAAAAAATCACATCACTATTTTTCATTATCTAACTAACATTAATTACACTAAAAATTCTCAATTTTATTCATCACAATAATGTGCATAAATTTCAAATTCTAATTTCTATTTTTTATTCGCCAACTTTTTATAAAATTTGTGCGACGATAAGAACACGTTTATTTCGAAAAGTCTGTGCCTATTAAGTACAATAATACTATAGTATTATCAATTGCACTACGATAAAATTAAACTTGTTATGAAAAAAACATCAAAATCATAAGCCCAAAAATACATTAACAATAATATCATAATTATTTCACATGTTTACATGTACATGTTTCTTATTTTTAGTCAACAATGCATGATTTACATTGCATTTTGGCATAATACAATCAAAAGCTTATCACAAATCTTAAAGTAAATTAAAAAAAAAATACATAAAGTATATTAAATGGTTTGACATTTCTAAAAAAAAAAGTACACATATTAATCAGAAGGTTTTGAAATTCAATAAAAAAAACTATAAATTTTGACTAAAAATATCACTAATTATTAAATAAACAAACAATAATGAAATTATGTCATTACAAAACTTCTGATAATACGTATTTATAGAATACTTTTGTTAATTATCTTTTTTTTTTTACACACAATAATGTATTATTACAATAATAATTTGCCAAATATAAATTTTTATTGGCCATTTAGATTGTTTAGGTCAAATGATAAAAATATCATATCACCGAGTAGACAGTTTGGTGCTTTACTGTATATAAATTATGTGTAGGTAATCATGAACAAATTTCATTAAAATCTAAAAGATCTTATAATTAAAGAGATTTTCGTACACTTTCATCTTCCTTTAATTTTAAGTCGATTGCCACTTATTTTAATAATAAATATCCTTAAGAAATATAGGCACCATTATTATTTAAGGACGATGGAGATCAATGTTGATTTTATGACACATTTACTTTTTTTTTTACATAGGCAAAGGGGATTATCTCGTAAGCGTAAATTAAATGCCAAAAATAAATTAAATTAAAAATGAATATCCTTATAAATAAATATTTGAATACTGAATGCCTACTTCGATTCATGATGCACTTTTACAGCGACTTCAGTCCAAGCCGAAACACAATCCCCTTTCGCTCCATTTTATCACTTTTTTTTTTAATACTGCAATATAAATGCAGCAAAGTATTACAATATACATTCAGAAATCATTAGGCGTGTCTCTTTTATGAATAATTGCATTAAAAAATGTTTTATATAGAGATTTTTATAAGCTTAAAAATATTCTTTGTGGATTCTGTTTTTTTAAAGTATAACGTTTTAAATGCAATTATTATTATTAAAATCAAGCATATTTTACATAAACGATACTTAACATAATTACGAGGCTTCTTGTTCAACGAGCGCCGCTTGAGACAATGAAATCTGTTGAGACCTCGGCAGCGGTCTCACGAGGAACATTTTTATACATGGTGCTAATAAATATATTAAAACCGCTGCTGCTATAATTGATATGGCACATAGAGTCCACTGAGCTGCCTTTATAGATACCGCTACATCGGGGACAGGTTTTGTGAGTTCGCATAGAAGAGTCAGGGACATGGAATAGTTATGGGGTCCCGTTATACGCGCTTTAGGTCCACAGTTGGATGGTTGCCAGCCGATCCACCCGGCTGATCTATTGAATAGTACCTTGAAATTGAAAAAGAAGAGCTATATTGTGTAATTTATTAAATTATTGGAATTCATAATTAACAAATATTAAACAAAACTCAAATATTTTCATTCAACATAAAAGTATATGCTTTCTTATTGATTCCAAAGTTCTGAAAGTAACACCTCAGATTTGAGAAGCACCGGCGAAAGAAACTCACCGAGATACACATAAATAAATATTGGACAAGATCACATACATTACTCTGATCCCAATGTAAGTAGCTAAAGCACTTGTGTTGTGGAAAATCAGAAGTAACGACGGTACCACAAATACCGAAGACAACATAGAAAACTAATGAACTTTTTCTACATCGCCAGGCCAGGAATCGAACCCGGGGCCTCGGAGTGGCGGACCCATGAAAACCGGTGTACACACTACTCGACCACGGAGGTCGTATATATGTTTTTACTAATATTCGTGTTTAAAATGATTAATTCTTTATTTTTGAAATGGTCTGAAGGTGATCTTTAATACACAAACATTTTTTAACGGTTTTTTTGAGCCTTACAATGGAAAAGTTTGAACGTTTTCTGGGGCTGTTGTAAAGCGTATATATTGCCCCCACAAAATAATTACTATTCCTACGCAGTCGGGTAACAGAAGTAACAAGTTTATGTTTGTTCCTTTTTATTAAAAGCGTGAATTACACTATTTTATATATCGAATAGATCTATAGATTTGACGTTATTATAAATGACAAATTTGTCTTACCTGTAAACCTTCCATGGCTGTATAACCTAGTACAGTTTCTTTTCCACCAGCTTCGAGTCCTAATTTGTAGCAGAATTCCGAAACGGTGCCCCCTTCCCCGCTGTTATTACGAGCTGTAACGACTCGCATGAAATTCTAAAAAAAAAATATATATATATAATGTTTGTATGAATAGACATATAAATTAGATCAATTTATATAGTATGGAGAAATATGACAGACACAATATTTTTTTATAAATTGGTTTCATCTTTGCAGTGACGTCAAATAATTGATATAAGAAATTGGTGTATAGTTTCGCTTCTGCAATTATAATTTAACTAGCGACCCGCCCGGCTTCGCACGGGTGCAATGCTGATACTAAATATACTACAGTATGTCTTGTATATACAACGCTCACAGTTTTTCAGTCATTGCATAATACAAACCGTTATGTCCCTGAGTTTTAAAGCTGTAATATCTTCGAAAATATTCATTTCTAAGCATTACATGCTGTCAAGGTCATGCTGTAAATGCACAATGTATTTAAGGTACATATATATTTAATGCTGTATTGCTTAAAATCGCTTCGAAACTAAGCCATTATTTCTCGTAACATGTAAAGGATAAAAAGTGGTTATCGTGTCTTATCCCTAAGACATAGATATATACCAAGGCGGACTTTTTTTATCAAAATCCGTTGTGTAATTTTAAAGATCAAATGGTAAGCGACTTTGTTTTATACTATGCAATGATTTAAGTAGCAAGATGATCTCGACCAATAAGTATGATCTATTGAAATAACAGAAGACCTGAATATATAGACAATTTGTTTAACATTAAACGGACATGTTATAACTGGTCGAGATCTACATATAAATCTTTGATATATTATATTGTCGATTCATAAATAATGCAAAATTTCAAATTTGTAGCTGTTATTGTTTCTGAGGTTTCGTGATTAATCAGTTACTCGAATTTCGCTTAGATATATAAAGATACCGGAAATATATATACAAACTTGTGGTGGAATTTCCAGTGTGAAATACTGATTATCCGCGTCCGTACTCAGAAGGTCAATCGCTATTGACGGCAGTGACCATTCCTGAGGTTCGGGCCAACAGGCAGCCTAAAAAAAAAATGATTAGGTTAGATCTCTTCATATACAGGCTGTTTCAAACACCAAAGATAAAATTGCATAATCTGAAAGGCTGGTTCATAATGACTTATATTTATAATAATAACCACATATGTTGATTTTTTGATTATTAAGTGGCCTTACTCGGTTCATTTTACCCGCCATAATCAGTTAACCAAAACCAGCAGACCAAGATAAATGTAATCGATTAAAATCGAAGCGATTTATATCGTCTTCCTTTCGTAAATCGTTGATCATAGGTTTTGAAAAAAAAAAAAAAAATTTAAATGTATAATTTGTATTGTTCACAGAAATGTCGTTAGATTTTGAGTAATCAATTGTATAATATACTGAGGCTACAAAATTGAACTAAAATAATGAATATTTTACCTCTCCATGATACCAAAATTCATCTAGAATAAGCATATTCGAAGTCTGAGCTGCACTGCGGAGTTCGTTCACCACCTTAACAAATAAAAAAAAAATTGAATCATTCTATGACACGTATTATGAAAAGGTAAGAGAAATTTGATTCGAAAAATAATTTATCCGATATGTATTAATCTATCTACAAAATAAGTCTGGCAAATTGTAGTCAGACAAAACAATAAAAATATTTAGTTTTTTACAATAATTCGTGATTTTTGAAATATTTGGTACATATTATGGTATGTATAATGTTTGGTAATGGTAGATATTCTACAGCCAAACAGCAGTACTCAGTTTTGTTGTGTTCCGGTTTGTAGGGTGAGTGAGCCAGTGTAACTACAGGGACAAGGGACATAACAACTTAGTTCCAAAGGTTGGTGGCGCATTGGTGATGTAAGGAATGGTTAATATTTCTTACGGCGCCATTGTCTATGGCCGGTGGTGACCATTTACCATCACGTGGCCTATTTGCTATTCCTCCTAGCGATATCATAAAAAAAATGTTGGCATTTCATACGATTAATGAGTTATCCTCGAGATTTTTTCCTTAACTGAAAATCACGATTTCAGTTATAATTACAAAAAAAATCAAATGATAGATGTCTCTGAGATATGCCATATATGCCATGGTCGAGCTCTTCTTTATTGTTCGTAAAAATTACAAATATCAAAATATAATGTATTTCTTATATTTGATATAATAAAAATTATTCCTAATTGGTTAAAATCACTTTTTTTTTAAAAGTTCGGACCATAGACTAACTATTTAAAATCTTGACCATCTTGACATCAATTCAAGGACTGAACAATTGAATACTGTAATTAGAATTCGCTATTGGCGTTTAGATAGACAAAGTTATAACATTGAAATATTTACCTCCCTGAAGACCATGTCTGGTAACCTTATATTAGTGGTACCACTGTCAACAATACTCTTTTCTTCATTAAGTTTTATACATGTTTCTCTATAATGATTATCAGCACTGTCATTTATGGTTCGGTTGCTCTCAAAAGATTTTAACGATGTATTTGTAGACTCGTTCAGAGGGGTCGATATTCTGACAGCTAGAACACCGATTTCGTACCATCTTTTCCGTAGAATAGGGGTGCGATATATAACTCCACTTTTCGAAGATGTCATACTGTCATCTGAAATTGAAAATATTCATCATCACGATTCAGCCGAATGTTGTAGAGGGCGATCGTCCTTTAAGGTATAACAAAGTACCCTATGTTCTCTTCTTGGGGTTGAAGTTAGCTTTATACCAATTTTTTTCAAACTCATTTCAGTAGTTTAATTGTGAAAGCGTAACAGACAGACGGACTAAGTTATTTTCGCATTTTGTAATATTAGTAATGATAATACTAACTCAGAATCATATGGAGTCACGAGGGCAATTTATAAAGTATAGGTCAAAAAATGTCCTGTCGAGACAGGTTCAATGTTGACCTATTTTCTTTAGGTTCTTATAGAGCTTTATAAGAAAGTCATACAGAATGCACGAATGCCAAAGCAATGGACAAACAACTAATTCAGCACAAAAAAAGAGGATGTAACAAGTCCTAGCATACTATCTATTGTCGCATGTTCATAGGCATTTTATTAAAAGTAATCATTAATCCAATCATTCGTAAGCTAGACAAAAGCCATAATAATATCTATATACACATTGTAAAGCAGTGGATGGATAAGTGCTACAAGTTCAAGCATCATCATTCTTGCCTTTGTGGATTGTACTGTATAAAAGCTTCTGACAGTGTAGAACATAGTTCTGTTTCACACTCTTCGTCGAGGCAAAATCGACTCTCGAAATATTGTAGTAATCTAACAATTGGTGATGATGCTCTGATCAACCAAGTGCCGATCAAGCTCGGAGTGTGACGCTTAATTTTTCCAAAACTGTTTAGTGTGGGCTTCAATGGCATACATACATGAAATTCATAAAGTTATATGAGTATTTATTATACTCACCAAACATCTCAAATTTCCCATAGTGTGTGGCATTCGTTAAGCTCTGAACACCGCATAGCTTGAGTTGGAAAGACATTGGCTTGTTCAAATTTTTTTCAACTGAGTCCAACCATGATCCGACTACAACATTCTCACCCCACGCACCTACAGGTAAATAAGCCAAGCCAAGAAGTCCCTGAAACAGTTACTATTCATTTAAATAATTATTATCATTAAAACCAACTTCTGATATTGATAGACAAAACAATAAAATAAAAAAAAATTACTAGCAGCTGTATCCACGACTTCGTCTGCGTTTAAATTTAACAAAAATGTTACTATTGTAGCCTAAGTTAAATCAGCTATCTGAGACAAAAATTGTATAGAAATGTTATTTTGGTATATGTACCTTGTATACATACATATGCATTTAGTAAAAAGCACTTACTTTAATATTACAAACAGACATTTCAATTTTATTATATGTTTATATAGATTAATAGACAAGCTTAAGAACATTTTCCCAAGTGAATTGTCCTAAGGGATAATGAGTTGTAAATAAGACAAAAGTTAGTTATTATTTTGTAATAATCAGTAAAACCACATTATGTGGATTAATAGGCAATCGGAAAATTCAAAATCATGAAAATAAATGCAGACTCACCATTAATATGTTACAAAATTTATGTTGTATAACAAAATTACACATAATTCAATTAGAGCGCATTACAGAGCAATTGTAGACTGAATATGAATTTATAGTGTATATTATGTAGCATTCTTAGTGGAAATTTGTTTAAGATAATATGTTATTTAGTCTTTTCATGATATTGTTTGTCTAATGAATCTATTTCTGTATTAGTACAAATAGTCTGATATATTTCCTTATCTATCTTTTTGTCAATTTTATAGTCTGTTGCATTAACTTTTTTTTTGTATTTGACAAGAATACTATACCTGCCATCCTGAACCGTTCATGAAAAACTTATGACTCTTTGTTATGAGAGCAATATCACACCTCACTTCTGGTACTGATTTCAGAGATGAAAACTTTACAAGATCTGATGCTAAGTGGCCAACCCATGTCCCTTGAGAGTACTTTGCTTGCACCTATGAATATATACAATTCAAATAAGAATTATTAAAATAGCACCAGCATCTTAGCTACAATGCCACAGGATAATCTTTTAGACAGTCTATATTTATAATAATTTTAAAATTATTACTATTATTATATTTATTGTAATTTTATATATATATTATAATTATTATTTTTGTTTAGTTTTTTATTTTATCTGTTTCCATTACAACACAAACAACAAATTAATTAAAAGTTGTAATAAATAACATAATTATTAATTATATCATTAAAAATTTTAAGATTATCCCCTGTTTTTGTGAATAAATTATTAGTATATTTTATAACAACAGATGTTATTAATCAAATATGCGATAGAAGCACCAGCTTGAACCCTTACAAATGCAATAGATATCATATGTCAGGTTAAGACAGTTTAATTTAAAAATACCTATTAAGGAATATTAAGACATACCTCTTTACCACTGTTGTTTAAGGTTGTAGAGTTTTCAGAACGGAAATATTTATTACTGTCTTTTCTAGCATAAGAAGCAATAGCCAGTGTAGTACTGCCTGTGTCCACTAACACACTTAACTGAAAAAAAATAAAAATGTATTTAATTGAAATTGTATTTTTGATGACGAGTATCTTAATTTATTGAGTAAACATAACAGATGACATAGGTTACTAAAAATATATTTGTTACATACTGATGTTGTTTTGAGCACATTTACCTTTTGTTCAGGATGTCCAACGTTAATTTCCAAAGCATAAGCTTGGCCAGCGTCCCCATAAAGATTAAATTCTTCGCAATAAGATTTATTCAAAATAATGAGGAGAAAAAAGTAACACAAACTTGTTATAAACATTATTGCTCTCAGATCATACTGTCACGAAACTGTAATTATAAAATTTATTCATAAGATTGGCATATTCACAATAGCTAGGTACTTTATATTGAAGACCTAGTACTACTTTTTGTCTAAAGATTTTGAGTGGCTTCTATTGACTGCGTAGACTCAGCAAACTCGAGTTTCGAGTGCTAGGTACTCCATGTAGGTACCTACTTTACTTAGTACTACATTTGACAGTTGATGTCAACTGTTTTTTAATTTATTTCTCACCTTTGAAATATTAAGCGTATTGCAACATACAGCCTAATGTCAACTTTTTATGCTATCTGTTAATTTGAACCCTTGTAAACTACTATCAAAATGTTCCTTCAGCCGTTTCAAATGATGACTATGGTGAAAATGGCACCAATTACATAATTATTTCTGCTCACGTCTAGCTAACAATAACCTAGTTGAAGCGTTGAATTCTATTTACGAATACAATAAAATACTGATTATAAAAATTAAAGTTATATTGTTATAGTTTATATAATATCTTGAAATAAGTGATATTATTTATTATGCATTAATTATTAAATTCATTTCTTTCACTTGAATTATTCTCGGCTGGTTATAATTTTGACAGCGACAAACAGTCAACAATAGATACAATTGGCGCCTTTTTTAACTTCTTTCATCTTAGAGTTATTATGTCAAATTCGACAAAAAGTTGAAAGTTGTTTATGTAGTTTGACTAATAGAAAATTAAATTCAAATAGATTACCAAAATGAGTCTTTGGGTAGATAAACACCGACCTAGAGATTTAATGAAGTTAGATTATCACAAAGATCAAGCTCTAAGATTAAAAAATCTTGTTCAACAAAGTGATTTTCCCCATTTACTTGTTTACGGTCCCTCTGGAGCCGGTAAAAAAACTAGAATTATGTGTTTGTTAAGAGAACTGTACGGATCTGGAGCAGAACGTTTACGCCAAGAAACTATGCACTTTACAACGCCTTCAAATAAGAAAATTGAAATTATGACTGTAAGTAGTAATTATCACATTGAGGTTAATCCAACTGATGTTGGTATACATGATCGTGTTGTTATTATGGATTTAGTAAAGAATGTAGCGCAAACACATCAAATTGATTCTTCTGGGCAACGTGAGTTTAAAGTTGTAATATTGAATGAAGTTGATGATTTAACGAAAGATGCTCAACATGCATTGCGACGTACAATGGAGAAATATGTAACTACTTGCCGACTTATTCTTATAGCCAATTCAATTTCGAGGGTAATTCCAGCCATCAGGTCTCGTTGTTTAACAATTAGGGTACCCGCACCGACAGAAACTGAAATTGCAAGTGTTTTACATGCAGTTTGTAAAAAGGAGGGATTAAGTTTACCTAGCGAGTTGGCAATGCGTATTGCAAAGTGTGCTGATAGAAATTTGCGACGGGCATTATTGATGTGCGAATCATGTAAAGTCCAACAATACCCATTTACACCAGATCAAAAAGTACCAGAACCGGATTGGCAGATATACATACGAGACACTGCATCGTTGGCATTATCTGAGCAATCACCCAAAAAACTTGGTGAAGTAAGACAGAAACTATACGAGCTGATAATTCATGGGATCCCACCTGATATAATTTTTGCTGGTTTGTTGAAAGAGCTCGTACGTAATTGTGACATGGCCATGAAATGTCAAGTTGCAAATCATGCAGCTCAATTTGAGCATAGAATGAGGCTCGGTAATAAGCCTATATTTCACCTGGAAGCTTTTGTTGCCAAATTTATGGCCATCTATAAGAAATTTGTTGAAGAATCCCTTGGTGATGCATTTTAATTATTATTAATAATCTATGGATGATTGAAATAAAAATCTTTATCATCGTCTAAACTCCCAAAGTGAGCCAAAGCTTTCAGTTCTCCACAATCTGTATCCAATCAGGTCCGATTTCATTACCATTTTCATGTTTAATAAAAATATTATTTATAAAAATGTTGTTCATTATTAAATAATGAAAAATCCTATTTTATATTTATAATGGAAATGTGAATAAATATTACATGAATAAGCAAAAATTAGTTTTAGTAAAATTATATATTCTAATCTGATTAAGAATTCAACCTTTATTTTAAGCCTTATATCTTATGGTGGTCGAGATAAAGCATATAAAAATTAAAAAACAAAACAAGAAATTCTTTTTTCAATTAGGTTATAGTGTCATAGTACATGAACATGACAAATGTTACATTATAGGTCAACCACAAAGGCCTGTCCATGTGAAATTATATATTTTTTTAATTAAATAAAATTTTGAAACATAATCTTTACTTTTTTTTTTACTGTCTTTACTCAATGTCATATACAAGAATTAAAAATGTAAAGATATAAATACTTTTTATGACATCCACACAAAAAAAAAATATAGCCTTGCCGTGTGACCTCATTAATACTGAATTGACCAATTTACGTTCATTAAAATTAAAAAATGACATACCTATTAAAAGTTTTTATTACCTTAAATATTAAAGAGAAAGAAATGTTGCCGAATATAATAAAACAAGATATTTATCAATACTGTTTAATTGCTTTCAGCATATTTATAATAATTTTTAACTGGTACTTTACTTGCGAAAAGTCTAAAATTATCTACTATGGAATGCATTACTGATATTGTTATTTCGTTCGATAAATGGTCTAGGATAGACGATCTCGTTTGTAGCACTTGTTCCATCGTTCTTGCATCCTCGTCATTATCTGAAAATATAGGAAAATAATTAACATACTTATGTTTTTTTTTCT
Organism: Vanessa tameamea; assembly: GCF_037043105.1. Taxonomy (NCBI): domain Eukaryota; kingdom Metazoa; phylum Arthropoda; class Insecta; order Lepidoptera; family Nymphalidae; genus Vanessa; species Vanessa tameamea. Next base: position 1,590,924 of record NC_087319.1, on the reverse strand, counting down.
TTTCTTAAACGTCAAAACTACTGAATGTATTGAGAATATGACCAATCGGTTCGGAATTGTCCATAGATAGTTTAGACTGTATTTTTTTCAATACTATTGATGGGTAACAGTGTTCATTTTAAATTATAAAATAATATACTATTAAAGATTACAATTGGCAGCAGAGACGAATAGAGGACACTTGACTTTTTTTATAAGGTCTCTTACTAGAGATTTCACTAAACTAACTTAAAAATATAAGAGATTATTTAAAAACTTACAAGTATTTTAAGATTTCTATTACACTTATATTTTACATATATTTTTAAGAAAAAATAAACCCTGTCTTGGTCTGGTATCGAAAACGAGTAACACAGTTGCTGCCCTATTCAATTGAAGGTATTTACATAAATAAATAAAATCTTTCTCTTCATAAAACCCAGGTAACTGAACTTGATTGATTTATCTTGCCACTATAAAATTATAGAATTCCCACGGATTGGGAGTACCTAGTAATTTTATCAATACATAGATCAAGGAGAAATAACAAAGTTGAGCTCCGCAATATATTTTTAATTATAAGTCTATATAGACTAGCTGAAACCCGTAGTTTTACCTGTTTAAATTTGTATAACACAGAATACAGATGTAAGTACGTTGCAGTTATACTATTATTAAAATCAACCTTTTTTTTATGAAATAGGTACGGACTATTATCGGAATCTTCAAATAAGTGCTGTCCATAATAAGTTTTGAACATAAGCCGAACGAACATAAATAATGATTGATTTGCCTGCGAATAGTCATATTGTTGACAAAAAAGGCAGTTATTTTGAAATCATAAAAAGCTCTTAAATTTTATGTATTTGTAAGTAAGTATAGAGCGTAGGCTAAGATTCGAGCACATTTCTATTGATTTTATTCTCCGGGCAATACAAGTTAATAAAACCGCTTCTAGTTACTGCAGATCAACATAAAAACTCGTCGAATTATTCGGAAATTCGATCGGTACGATCCAACGAATCCTATAAATCATTTTGTGAGATCATTTTCATAAATCAACATTTCAAATGAATATAAAATGAATGTTTGTTCAAAAATATATATATTTACATAAAAAATATTAACATTAAGTCAATTATTAATCATTGGTAAAATTATTAATAGGTTTAATTATATTAAATTTGCATCGATTTATTTTCATATCTTTCAGTTCGAAAATTTTTGTGTCCTCAGGTGTCGAAACACCATACAGTAACTTAGTGTGAGACAAAGAATCCATCATAATTACGTCGAATTATCCTACAAGCCAAGTAAAATATATAATTTCATTGATTTGACTTACTTGTTTGCAAGAAGAAAGATGGCGTTCGTGCATTTCGTACAGCGACCCTTTCCGGGCCTATTAAGATGTAATCTTCGTTATCAAAACCTCGCTGACCTGCCCATGTGTATGTTATATTACTCTCCACATCCTCTAAAACAAAATAAAAATATTCTTGTTAAATCTTTATATAGCATGTTACCCGAATAGTGGTAGGTACCAGTCATCATTTAATCCGCCGTTCTTAGTTTCCTCGGTCCGTGATGCATTGTCGAATTACAGAATAGTTAATAATTTTTACAGCGCGACTCTGTCTATAGGTATATAGCGGTAGTAGCCACATACCTTCAGGTGGCATTTATTAGTGACCCTATCAATTACAAATAAAAAAATGTGGTATAAATTGGGGGCAAAATTCGATCAGTTTTGAAAAAGAAATATTGATAGGTATAACGTTTTAATCTCATTTCACTAACGATCAATTGTGTAGTCGGAACCATGTCTGACGCAAACACCTAGACACATGGATATATAATATATATGTATTAAATATATGTTAATGCCTAGACATGACTAAGATCTGATGTATCGTAGATATCACATTTAATCATTAACGCATGAATCCGCAATCGTATACATGTACATACCTAGTCGAACTCCTAGTTTGGATCCGAGTTATCGGCGCAGATATTCAGTTTTGATTGTGAATGTGCCTCGCAAATTATAAAACAAAAAGTTGATGCACCTTGCGGAACATTATAAAGCAATAAAAGCGAATAGAAAAACCAAAGCCAATTCCTGGGTGTAGGAATTAAAAAATATATTAATACGTCAATAATAATTAAAGTCGAAAGTACCATGAGCATTTTTGTTTTATAATTTGAGGTAATAATGTATTATATATATCCTTGAAAAAAATATCACTTTTATAACTTTTCAAGGCTATGCCAATACGCCTTTTTAATGTTACTTAGGATACTATCTACATAGTACTGGTAAAGAACGATAGAAAAAAAATTGGAGCACTTTCGAGTTGGAGCCGTGATTCGACAAATTTACCAAAAAAATTAAATTGTATAAAAGTACCGTTGTGATTTTGATATTATGCGTTCGGCACTACTTTTTACTATATTGCTTTTTTTTCAACATCAAGGTAAAATCACTATTGCGACTCAAAGGTGTGAAACGGGGCAATGAACGATTTAATTTGTTATAAAATAACTGGTATTGGTTTTTGCGATTGGACGAATTACTATAGTTTGTTTTTAAGGTTCCACAGAATAAGTCGTAATTCTTAGTGTCGACATAATCCGTCTTACGTCATTTTTATGTATGAATATCTGATAATATTTGAAGAACCTTTTTAAAAAAATCCTATTTGAGGCAGATACTTGAAAAGAATTTAATATAATTATGATTTTTCGCCACAGACAATAACAATACTATTTTGACTATATATATTATAATTTACCTAACACTTAAAATATAAATAATTTATTTTAAGTTTAATGACACATATTTAAAACTAGGTATGGAATAGGTACATATTATACAGTAAAATAATGCAAATCTTAAAATAGGTTTAATTAAATCTATTAAAGGTTTAATGACGTAAGTTTCGTACACATAAAATGCTATGGATATGATACTATGATCATATATTAGTAATATTTACATAGTGTAAAACAAAGCCGTTTACCGCTGTGTGTCCCAATGTATGCTTAGATCTTTAAAATTACACAACGGATTTTGATGCGATTTTTTTAAATATATAGATTGATTTAAGAGAAATGTTTATATGTATAATCAAATCAAATCAAATCAATTTTATTCAAGTAAACTTTACAACGAAGCGTTTTTGAATCGTCGATATTAAAAAACTACGAGCGAGAAGAAACGGCAAGAAACTCGTATAGTTGCTCTTTTCAAATAAACAGATTTACAATGCTGTTTTTTTACAATAATTAGTGTCCTGTGATGGAACCCGAGCCTAAATCCAGGCGTTTTTTTCTAAAAAGTACTCATTTAATGAATAATAAGACTTATTTATTAATTTAGTCTTAATAAACTTTTTAAATTTCGTAAATGGTAAATTGGTTACATTTCTCGGTATCTTATTATATATGCGTATACCATTGCCCAAAAACGTTCTCTGTACCGTATGCAAACGGAAAGTAGGGGTTACAAGTTTATTCTTATTTCTTGTATTAATAGTATGTATATCAGCTTTTATGGAATACTTTTGTATATTCTTCTGTATAAACATTATATTATCATAAATATACTGTGAAGTAGCTGTTAATACACCTATTTCTTTAATTTTTTCGCGTAATAATGTCCTAGATGTATAATACATGCAGAATATAGTTGAGAAACACTGATAATTTTAGAGGTTTCTAAAGTTATGTTGTAAATAAACATTTTTTTTGCGATTAGTACTAGCGGCCCACACCGGCTTCGCACGGGTGCAATGCTGATACTAAATACACTACAGAATGTCTTGCAACGTCCACATTTTTTCAGTCATTAGACAAAATCGCTATGTCCCTGCGTTATAAATCTGTAATATCTTCGAAAATATTAATTTAAATTACATACTGTAAACGGATATATTGATCATATTAAATGCACAATGTATATATTTAAGATAATCCTGTATTGCTTAAAATCGCGTCGAAAATAAATATTACAAAATAAAGAAGTGTTATCATAAAATAAAATTCAACGTGAATTGCGGATGGCCTTGTGAATTCTTTGTAAAATGTAAGGAAGAAGTGTACAACAATAACCACTAGTTGTAAAACCTGTCTACATGAATCAGTTATCAGACTACTTTTTTATTAATTCTGATTAAACAACTTGGAAATCATGTAAAATACAATAGCTTGACGGCTGACGCACGTGGTTACAAAATTGCCTTCGATGTCATTTACTGACTGTAATTGGGTATGTGTGCGAAATATACATATATGACTTTAAAATCGTTTGTAATAAGCGCTTAAACTGTAACTAGAAGAGTACTAATTCAAATATTTTGAATCGGAGAATAATAATACTTATTAGCGCAAAATATGTGTTCTTTGAATCACTTGATATACTTAAATGGGTACATAAATTATTTTATTAAACACGATAGTTGAAATAGCATCGACTAAATAAATATCACCGGGTTCCAATTAGGTATACTTTTGGAGACGCATAACTCGATCATAACATCATGACGATTTCCGTGGTCGAGTAGTGTGTAAACCGGTTTCCATGGGTACTCCACTCCGAGGTCCCAGGTTCGATTCCCGGCCGAGTCGATGTAGAAAAAGTTCAATAATTTTCTATGTTGTCTTGGGTCTGGGTGTTTGTGGTACCGTCGTTACTTCTGATTTACCATAACACAAGTGCTTTAGCTACTTACATTGGGATCAGAGTGATGTATGTGATGTTGTCGAATATTTATTAACATTTATTTATTTATTATTATTATTTCAATGAAAATAATTATGTGCATCTCAGAACAATTTAAAGAAATATGCTCTTGAATATGTTGTTTATTAATAATGATGTATTTAAGTATATTATATTAAATGTAGATGGTAATGATTTTGCGTTCAAAGTACCTACGGAATAGCCTCGGCCTGCACGGCATTAGGAAGTCAACTAGGAACCGCTCAATTGACATACCTATTTAAATGTTTTTAACCTGATTATTATTATCAAATATGGTAATAAATTCCAATGTAAGTACAATAATTACGAATTTAGCTTAAGCTTTTTTCCGTATTTACATACTTCTTTAGTCTCTATTTATTTAATAAAAAAAAAAAACGAAAAAAATACGACTGTCAAGTTTCAAACAAAAATGTTTCAGCGAAACAAGGTATAAATTATTCTGTCACAACTCGACCCGGGATCAACTTATATAGTTGTAGTTTATGAATTTCTTAACATTCGTTTTTGATAATGTTTTGTATTTATTAAATAAAAATGTCATAGTTGTTGCTATACCTAGTAACAAAATTCCTTATTCACTGTCAAAAATCTATCTACAGGTTCAGAATAAAACATCACAGACATAAAAAGAACTGGCGATTTTCTTATCCTAAATATTGTTTATTATTTCAAACGGTCTGGAGAGGATCGTTTCGTTCGACCCGGGGCTAGTTCCCAGGGCGGCAAATTAGCACGGTAAAATATGAATTATACATTTAAAAATGATATATCGAAGCTATAATTTTTACGCAAAATTTTAATATTGGGGCAGCATAACTTTTTGAGTATGGCTGAGGTTGAATCCGGCGCTGTTCAAAGTCATCATCGTTCAGACAGTAATAACATTTCCATTCCTATATTTCATGACTTACGTATATCCATTGTTATTTGGGCGAAGAAAGGATCAATTCTCGTTGACATCATCATCGTTAGCTCACCAGTGACGTGTAGGTCGCTAACGAACTTAACGCCATTTTTTCCACCAGGCAGGTTGAACCTAAAAGAGGTCGAAAGTAATAAAAAAACACATTGTTCTTATGAAACCCGACTAACCTTCAAGGGTTTTCTATATTTAACGAGACGAAAGGTAAAATTATAATTGAAAAACTATTATAATGGAAAAACAAATTATTTTACACAAAGGCCTCATATTTAAACAAAGCAGTTCATTTAGAAGTAACAAAAATACGAGGCAATGATTAATGTCTTGTTTAATACAGATTATAATTATAGCAATGGCACAAATTATTCAAGGAATTAATAATATTCCTATTTACCCTTATTTTTAAGCTTATCTTATATATTGTGTTGGGAGTGGGTACGACAAGAGCCCAAGGGGTCAACTTATGAATGTTTAATTTACAAATTACCGTCTGATATGCAAAATAATATATAACTGCTGAGTCAAATATAGTTTTAAGAGACGTTATTTTGCTTTATAAAAAAATAAAAAAGATATACTCTGTATTTATTTATATTTTTAAGAATGGTCTAAAAACAAAATAAGTTTGGTACCTATATATCTATTCATTAAAAATATACATTTGGAGGTGCTGGGATTTGAACCCAGGACTTTCAGCATGCGAAGCAGACACTCTACCACTGAGTTACACCCCCTATACTACTGATAATGCAAAACATGCATTTCTTGTAAATATTTGAAAGTAACTAAAATTTCTGTATGCTCTAATTAGTGACTAGCGCTTATTATAAGAGGCGGTATAATATTTTTCTGAGTGTGTTTAGGACTAGCATACACTAAAGTAGAAGGACCTTAATTAAACCAGAATTAGCTTGAGTATTAAACAAAGAGGATATATCTATTAAAAAAAAATAAAAATTATATAATTAGTCACGTACTTTCTTTCAGCGAGTTTTGTCCACCTCGCACCTGTAACATTGACGCGCCTCAATAAAAATGACAATTGCTCATCGGGGAGAGCAACAGTGAGGCTGTTTAAAATAATAGGATCAATGGCGTTCATCCCAAGGTATTCGGAATCCATGAGGAAAAAAAATGTTCGGATTCCGCGTCGAAGGCATTCGATGCTCTCAGCTCCGCAAGCTGGGAATGGCAAGGGAGCTCTTGTAGCTATTTAACAGAAAAAAAATGTAGAGTGTATATGTGCATTTCTAATAAAAAAAAAAAGGCTGTGCAATACGTGAATACTTGCGCTAGAACGTTGTCTTTATATACAAACTTCCCGTGCATATTCGGCCCAATACACCCAAGGAAAATACTCCTTTAATCAGATAAATTCTTCTTATAAATAAATGTATTTGAAATAACGTATTTTCTGTATGATCAATGAAATCATTCGAAATATGTTATGCTGAGAGTCGATGGTATGGTACAATTTCGTTGCATAAATTTATGAGAATATTTATAACAATAAATCAGGTGACATGTTTGTTTATAAGTGAAAACCTTCAAAAGTATTATGTATTTAAAACTTAAAATGGAACATGCAACACATTCCGGAGGTATGTACATATAGAGTATATTTCTTAGTTTCACTCGCTTTAAATTATGATTATTATTAAATAATAATATATAATTATTTAAATACATTAAATTAGTTGACGATATAATCATTAACTCTACGTGGCATGTTTAACGTAGCGCAATCGTATAAAAACGTGAGAGAATTTGTTTAGTTTTTAAATAATATTTTTACTAAAATCAACAATATATATTTGAGCTCTTACAAGTACCCTTAAAGCACCCTTTACGAGATTAATCTATTAAACTTGTTCAATAAACTTTCGAGTATTCTTTTGTTAAAACTAATTTCACTTTTCTGATTTCTAAATTTAAATTGATTGTCAACAAAAAACATTGATAAACAAGTCATTATTCACCATAAGTTCATATTATAGATGATAATAAAACGTGGAGCCAATACTTGTTGACTTTCAAGCAGGATATATTATACAAATTTAATTATATTTAACCGACGTAGCTTTGTATTTCAAATGTTGGAAAAAGGTAACTACTGAGTTTCTTGTCGGTTGTTCTCAGTTGAATCTACATTACCAACCGGTCGTAGCTTAACAACGTTTAAAAGGTTTAACGAACCTTTTGAAAGAAAAGATCTAATAGATAAATAAGATATAGATACAGCTAAGATTATATTTTTAATTGAGATAAAAGGTATACATACTTAAGGGGAAGTACAATAAGTTTGTTAGTCACGGGTTTTCTGAATATAATTACTGACCTCGTATTGTGGTTTTGTTAAATCTATTTCTTAAGACTTTTCTAGTGTAGTAGTACCTATGTTAAGAGCCTTGAATAGAATCAAAACGATTGGAGAATTGTAAAGAAATTCTTACACGGGATTCCAATTACATCTTTTCGCATACGTCATGGATATTCATAAAATATATATTTTTTTATATAAAAATAATCAGAAGTGAGAGCCAGATTAAGTTACTTATATGTATTTAATTAAATATTAACAATAAATAACTATTTAAGTAGTGGAGTTGGTATTGATCGGTGTTCATGTTATTTAAGCTTAAAAATATGGGGCTGCTCAAGCAGTCAGGCCCAGAGATGGATATGCAAATTACAGGTGGATTTCCTACATTTACCACATAGGACACACACACACATGAAAAAATTGAGCTGATCTGATACCATCTTCTTATTGAAGTCAGTTAAAAATCAAATGTATTCTATTCAAGTAATTTACATTAAAGCATTTTTGAATTGTCAATATTTCAACTCTAACACCGTTTCGGAAAGCAGCATCCTGCGAAATGAAACGGCAATAAACTCGCATAGTTGCGCTTTCAATCAAACTGTTTATCTTTTTAACTCGTTTAATTAATTTCATATTAATATATATATATATATATATATATGTCGCAGCGTCAGATAATTAAATACTTTGATTGTAATCTCTTAGTTTTGAGATTTGATTCTGGATGGCCAGTGAAGTCAATCACTCTTTGTTACGTTAGAAAAACATAAAATGTCAGTTGTCAAGAAGGATAATAGAGATGTGATCGCGGCCAATGAAATATTGTAAAAATCAATATACGATAATCCAGCTATCGATTTGTTGTATTATTTGTGAATATGTATGACGAAGATGATGACCCCGAACCAAACAATATTGCCGGCTCGCCGTTATATATATAATATTTATATAATAGCCGATAAATAATTAAAGTGTAACAAAATACTAAGACCTATTGATAAATCTATATTATATTTCTTATACGCGATAAACGTTTAAATTTTAATCTAAACTGCAAAATCAAATGACGTCATACAATGTGCCTGTGACGTCAACGCATTAAATTTTACCCCTTATAATATATCGCGTTTAAACACCAATCACATAAAATGATAAAACAATCCAATATATTAATTATCTTAGCCATTATTAGCAGGACATTTTTTTCGTATCATTAATTTACTACATCTCATAACTTTATCGGACATATTGTTACATAAATACCAGCGGGTCATTAATTTACGGCAAAAGCAGGTCAAACGTTACCGTGCCGAAATATTCATTCACAAAATTATTAACCCAAAGTAATGTCGGCTGAAGGGTGAGCCGGTACGTCCAATGCTCGCGCTGCAGCGCCGCACAGGTCATTGACTTAAAATTCTGTTTTAATTTCTGTGTGAATTATTGTTCGAAAATTTAACTTTTTTAATATTCGACTATTTATTTTTTCGATTATTTGATCAACATGAGATTAACGAATATTAATCGTCGTTTCATTTAATGCGACGTCATCGGCGCCACTCTGTCTCTTTTTTCAATATTACATTAGCAGCCTGTAAATTTCGCATTGCTGGGCTAAGACCTCCTCTCCCTTTGAGGAGAAGGTTTCGAGTATATTCCACCACGCTGCTCCAATACTGGTTGGTGGAATACACATGTGGCATTTCGTTGAAATTAGACAATGTAGACGAAATCATCGGTTAAGATGCACTCGTTCTAATCACTGGACCATCTCGGCTCTTTTTTTTTTCAAAATTATTATAATTATATTAGCCGCTTACTTCGTACGGATAAAATTCATACAACGTTACGCCTCCTATTTCCTACCTTGAAGTTTAAATTTCCAAAAAATATTTCTTAGAGAGCGTCTACATCGCGAGAGGAGTCACAATGCTTAATTTCAAGTCAAACGGACCTATAGTTTTGGAGATCACGCGATAAGTCAGTGATATTTAGAAATATGACATATGTATAGAAATTCAAACCAAACACGCCAATAATATATCAATGACATAGATGTACTTTTAATCGCTGATTAATTCTTCGAAATCTAAGAGATTTTATTTTATTTTTTATTATATTTTACTTTATATTCCCTTATTAAGCGACAATAATTTAAGAATATATTCACATAATATCAAAAGCAGTACGCATAAAGTTAAAAGCTTAACATTAATGTACTTAGATACTTAGTGTTTCTATGCTTTTAACGTAATTTAGCTGTTGGTAAATTTCATAAACACCGAACTACCTGCAACTACATTATCTAAAATGTAGGAAATTGTGCTGCAAATATTGTTTTGGACTCAATAAAATTATATACCTACATAACATTTCATGCATCTACTTAGTCATAGGGCTTTGTGCTAGCCCGTCTGGGTAGGTACCACCGACTTAAGATATTCTACCGCCAAAAAGCAATACCCAGTGTTGTGTTCCGATTTGAAGGGTGAGTGAGCCAGTGTAACTACAGGCACAAGGGACATAACATCTTAGTTTCCAAGGTTGATGGCACATTGGCGAAGTAAGGTATGGTTAATATTTCTTACAGCGCCATTGTCTATGGGCGGTGGTGACCATCAAAATATATATATATCATTTACCACCATCAAATGGCCCATTTACATATCCGCCTATATCATAAAAAAAAAAGAGAGAGAGAGCTAAAGGCTCTCTTCGGGACGTTTTTAATAAAGTGCGTTTAATTACAATTGCCGCGTTTACAACAATATTATATATTTTCATAAATGTAATTCTTTTTAAAGAAACTGTGACGATAATTATATGTAAACGAGAGGGAAAATAATAATAATAACACCTATATTTTCTTCTCAATCTTTTTTGGGGCACGTTATCGTTTCTATATTAAGATTCTAGTTATTTTTATCATAATATCATATTAAAAAAATTAAAGCTCATGTCAAAAAACATTGATAAATAAGGCATGTTACTCAATACAAGTTGATGTATATTAGTGATAAAAAAGACTTAGTAATTGTTGATTTCTAGGCAGGATAATTTAATTGTATTTTTAATTATATTGGCTGTAGGTACCGTTATATATTTCGGTTGCTGCGCGATCGTGTCTTTTTAATATATTCAAGGTTTATGATTGTTTTTTATTTTCCTTTTAATGTCTCGTAGTCAAATTTGTAAAACTGTAAAAATTTGTAAACTATATTTCTATGCATACCCATTAAATTTTAAATATTTATTTTTAATGTTTTTCTGTTAAATTCGAAATCAACTTGTGATTTCTTTGCATTTAGTATTTCAAAGCAAAATATCACAGAATTATTCTCAATATTATCCATTGTTTCAATTGAGTTATAATCAGATTCTCCCAGGCTAATTTCGGTGGGCACCATCCCCTCACCAATTATTCCGCAGACAAACAATCATACAGAAGCAAAACTACTTCTGTACTAATTAAAATACTAACAGTGAAAAAATACCCACAAAAACCTTTTAACCTAGTGTATCGTGAAAACAAAACAACAAAATAAATATTAATTCAATAATACAATATCAATACCTATACAAAAATTGGTATTATTATATTTAAATTGTAATTGGAGCATAAGACGCGAGTAAGACATTTGCATTTATGTATTCAATTTAAATCTTTTTTTATAAAGTTTATTATATATTTTCTGTATGAGAATTATAATATTAAATAATGTGTATATTTTGCATTCATCTTCAGTACCTTCCCTTTCTCAAGGATGAATTGCATACAATTGTTGCCATGCTATTTATGTAACTATTGTATTGTGTAAAGCATTAATATTACATTAAAGGCTTATTTAAATATTTTAATGTTACGGACCAAAGCCTTTAAATATTGTTAAATGCCCAATTACATAATACATACTTGTGATAAAAAAATAAGTAATTCAGGTACTGGTAAAACTTCGATACATCGTCGATAAAGATCTGAATGGTACTTGCGAATATACCAAATATAGTAAGATAAATTCGCAGGGGGTCAAAAGACGACATTAAAAATTGAACAATATTTTAGTATTCGAAATATTAATATTTAATTTAATATAAATTGATTCGAGTTTTCAATTAAACGAAAATGTAGATATTTAAATTATTGTATTATGTTTGTGTAGTATTTTCGTTTATAAATTATTTTAATTAAATATATTATTCTGATTCAAGGTTTTTTATTTATTCCATATAAAAGAACATTGGCCAAAGATCTGCCAAACTAAATTGGCGTTAAAATTAAGTTTGCAACCAACGTTTGCAACCAACGTTTGCAACAATTACCCGACACGTACGACTTACACGATCTATTGAATCGTCTATTCTATCTAAGTGTCAATTTCGTGAAGGTTTCTGGTAGAATAACAACAATATTCAAGTGTACATAATTGGGATTCAATCGGATGCACGAATACTAACAAAAAGACGCATTCTATACATAAGATGACAGTTTTGTACGTATATGTCATACGTCATGACGTATACGTATACGTCACTGATTTTCCTTACACATCTTATGGATCCATCAGTAGGCGTGGATTTTAGCAAGTTTTATTTTATTTTATTTTCATTAGGAAGACCAACAGTAGATACAATATTACATCCGAAATAAGATCCAAAAAAAGAATACATTTCAAAATTATCAAGGCCAAATTTCTACGACTTAAAGGTAGTCTCACCATGCATTATCATATAACACAATGTAATTATTCAAAATATAAATTAAATATAAGCATAATAATTAAAAATAAGAAATATAATACACTTTTTAAACTATTATATAATAAATAATAATTAATAAAACCAATAAGATAAACCATATGATTAGAATTGAGCACAAATAGAATTATTTATTTTTCGATTGAACTGAGGGCGACTATCGTGACATATGTTTAAATCTTATTCGATTTAATTTTAATTCTAATACATTATATTCTATGTAGAAATTTTAAGTCAAATAGAAAAAAAAATTATTATATCTAATATATATATATTTTTATGGTATATGAAGGCGGACGAGCAAATGGGCCAACTGATGGTAAGTGGCCACCACCGCCCGTAGACAATGGCGTTGTAAGAAATATTAACCATTCCTTACATCACCAATGCGCCACCAACCTTGGGAACTAAGATGTTACGTCCCTTGTGCCTTTAGTTACACTGGCTTACTCATCCTTCAAACCGGAACACAACAATACTGAGTACTGCTGTTTGGCGGTAGAATATCTAATGAGTGGGTGGTACCTACCCAGACGGGCTTGCACAAAGCCCTACCACCAAGTAAAGTATATTAAAGTTATTTAATTTCTAATATAAAAAAAGCCAATGACTCACTTACTGATATTCATAGTTTATAATATTCATACATAGCTTACAGTACATTCGAATAGAATAATTTTGTATTAATGATGACGGAATTCGTGCATAATTAGCGCGAATAGCGTGTTTCGAAACAGCCCATACGTCTGAAGTCTGAACGGACAGTGCCTACATGTTTTAATTGCGTTTACTTTTGATTTACTAATAATATTGTTTGTGTATTCGTATGCAAAATTTATTTTACTATGTAATTTGACGTAGACACGTAAAAGCAGCCTTCTCTTCCATTTGAGGAGAAGGCTTGGAGCGAATTCCACAACGCTGCTCCAATTCGGGTTGGTTGATACACATGTGGCCGAGCGTCATTGAAATAAGGCACAAGCAAGGCAAGGTTTCCTCGTGATGTTTTCCACCGTCACCAACCATAAACTTAGTTCTAGATGTATGCCGAAAAATATCGTAATTATACGCGTATCGCAAAGAGTGCTCCTGAAGAACTTTAAGAATTTGCAGACAGGAGATGTCAGCCAGGTTACTTTAAAAAAAATTATAAGGATAAAAAACATGGTAGAGAGTAGTTTGGCAGGATTCAAAATTCGAATACTTGGTATCAGTGGTCACTTTTTTAAACTAAAATTTGAAAAATTAAAGTGTAATTAAACATCAATTGAATTTATTTATTGTCCGGAGACTCACAAAGTGTATTAAGTTGGGAAAAAAAGATAAACAGTTGAACTATTCATAACTCCTTTTTTTTTTAAATACGCATTGTTTTTTGCTTGTAATAGGTAATATCCATACATATCAATGGACATTGGCAACGAATTGTTTATACATCTTACGATAAACAATTCGTTACACCAACATGATATATCCTTTGTTGTTGTTACTGTGTACTTAAAATGGTGGAAGAGTAATTATGAGCTTCGTGCCGGTTCTTCTCGGTAGAATCTACGTTCCGAACCGATGGTAATTTTACATTTAGTTCAATACTGCAACATGAAGATTACATAATTCATTATTCATTTTAATGAAACTACTTGAATATGATTTTGAACCAGCTGTCACCCCTTAAACCGGAAAACAACAATATTAATTATTCATGTTTGGCGGTAAAACAACTGATGAGTATATTAATCGATTGATCAACTTCGGCCATCTTTGATTTTGATTACATGTATCTATTTCATGTAATATATATTTTTTTTCTGTTTTAATTAAAAGTTTCTACATAGAATATAATGTGTTAAAATTAAAATTGAATCGAATAAGATTTCAGAGATCATTGTGTAATAATAATTATAGCACCAAATATTTTTTTTACTATTACTTTAATATGTAATTATTTCGACCATAAAGTCACGTAAATTTTTATTGCGTTTTGTTAGTGCTCCTAATTAAAGCAAGAAGAGTTCACAGTTAAGTTATAATAGGCAGCATGAGATTAGAACAACCTGTATTTTTAGATGTTTTTATAACTTTTTTTTAAGTTGTAATATATTATTTTTTGTGTTACAATGACATCAGTACATGTCTATACCAGGTCTTAGAGTCACTTTATTGAATTTATAAAATATTTCCTTAAGTGGAAATAAATAAATGAATAAAGTAATTAAATAAAACTTTGAGTTCGCTTTGTTTTATATTTATTATTTCTATGTCATTTTATTTGTTTTATATTACGGGTACTGTTGTATTTCGTTTATTAAAAATGTCAGTGCAGTTTTTTTCGTAGAATCAAGAACCACTCATTGATTAATGTTAAATTTAATCTTGTAACATCACAATACAACAGTGTTCAAAAGAACCTGCGTGAATTAAGAATATTTAGCTTTTCATTTTATGCTTATATTATGCTATGTGAAGCTTGAAATTAAATCGTCAACGAATTTTACGTATATTATATTTCCATCGCATGTTTCCTGAAATTTACTTTATAAAATAAACTGACACACTTTAAACTTTACAAACAATTTTCTCTGCAGTTTATAAATCTACTGATTTTAACAATAAATTGACAACAAATCTTGAAAACAAAAAAATGTTTTTATAATGTTAATAATTAAATTTAAAGAAATATATAAATATATGTATAGTGATCGATTATTCTTATTTTATTTGTAAATATTTAACTTATTTTATGGATGACGTAAGCAACACTGAACGGGTAATTCCTTAACCATAAGGTACATAAGTTTACTTTGGTCGTTTTGCGTTAAATTGTCTGGAAAGAAGAGTCTAGCAGGTGCCAAATGGCTAAGCGGAACTGTCTGTTGTTTTGTATCAACGGTTTTTTTAAACACTGCTTAATAGCAATTTCCAGAGCAAAACAATACAAGCATTGCAATACAATAAAATTTGCATTAATAATTGCATACTTACTTAAACATATATCTTTCAATAATGAATATTTAATTATTTATTTACAACGAATGTGTTTTTATTTAATATCAAGTCCAAATTTAATTATTGGGTAACTAAATAAATCTAACTTAAAATAAAAAAATATATATTACAAATTCGATACTAAATAGGAAACTAAATTATCAAAACCGATAATAAGCGAATGTGGAAATTTTCAATATAATAGAAATTAATTAAATACATTAATTATTTATTTAGCTACCTATATTAAATAATAAATAATATTAATTTAAATTCTGTTAATATCAAATATTTTATTAAAATAAAAATTATAATAAAAAAAAGCTATGAATAATAAAATAATAGTATTAAAAAATAATTATATTACGATACTAATATTAATCACTTACCTGTATCATAGTCTCGGAAATTAATTAACTGACAACCACAGAATTGTGTGTAATAACTCACACATAACACACAAACAAAAAGTCGTATGCAATTGAGTAACATCTTGCCAATACTAATAAGAGTCAAGAAAACGGATCGCGGTCGTCCGCACCACTTTTATACACACTGACCTTTGTTTTTACAAAAAAAAAAGAGCCAACGGAATGAGCGGCGAGGTGGTTCCGTAGTCACTTGTACTGAAACTTGTATATCTCTTTTATTAATAACATAATTAGTTCGATATTTTTAATAGTATAGGTCGAATTAATACACTAGCATTTACATACATTGCAAATGCCTCTTAAATGTTGTGAAACATTTATACGATAGTACTCGCGTCCTAACTGTTGAATGTCGATGGCAAAATACATGAACTTCATGGTAGGGCTTTGTGCAAGCCCGTCTAAGTAGGTATACCCTTACTCTTTACTCTTCACATATTTTACCGCGAAATAGTAGTCTGTAGTACTTAGTATCGCTGTGTTTCGATTTGAAGAGTAGGTGTGCCAGTGTAACTAAAGACACAAGGGACTTAAGCTTAGTTCTCAAGGTCAGTGGTCCATTGGCGATGTAATGGATGCCAAATAATTCTTATAGCGATATAAGACAATGACTATGGAGGGTGGTGACCAGGTGGCTCGTTGCCAGTCCGCATATCTATTAGAAATATTTAAAAAAAACACAAAAGTAGATGATATTTTATTTCTGAGATTATAGTCTGACTTTAATTATTTGTAGTAATATGTTAGTGTTTAATTTGACAGTCAATAAGTAAGTGTAATGCTTTTATATTCAATAAAATTATTTGATTTGATTTGATTTGATACTCGCAGTGCAAGTCTATTTGGACGGAAGTGACTATTTATCGGCAGTATTGTATTTTCCTCTCTCCTAAAATACATAATATTTATAAATCAATTTATTGCTGTGCCATGTGAAAAGCTATTAAAATCTTGTATTTAACTTGGTATAGGAAAATATTTTATTCGTGTATTTGCACTCATTAACTAAACCACTTAAATAAATTAATACGAACGTTTTATAAATTTAATTTCTTCCTGAAAGAAGTTTTATTATATTGCACTTTAAACCGCTCCACTGATCTCTAACAACCGGCCGTGTAATCAGTTCGTTGCCTAAGTATTCAGGTATGGGCGTGTATTGCACTACGCCTAATATCAATGAGTAATCATAATAAAGAAACGTATATTTCTACAGTTTTAAATCAATTAAATTTTGTTTATTATGAAACATCGGAGATGGTCAAGTGTTTCGAAATATTATATTGAATCGACGATTTTGAGTTCAAACCCAGGTTTTTCATGAGTCTATGCTTATAATTCATCTCGTGTTGGCGATCAGAAATAACACCGTGAAGAAATCTTGGCGGTAATTCTACTAACAAATTATTATTTTTATAAATTTGTTTAAAGTAAATCATTTTAATGCAAATAAATCGATCGTCGATTTTTGTACCAGTTATTATGAGAATAATAGATAGCTGCATATAAAAAAGTCGGTTATAGTCTCATTTTGAAGAGCTCCAACCAAAGATGTGCAAAAAATAAAAAGGATCCTTGATAGCAATTTACTAAATTGTAACGTATTAACAAAGAATTAATTTTAGAAAGCGGAAAAAAGTTATTGGCCGTTTAGAGAGCGGTATTACGGCTGTATAAGAAAAAATGAAAAACGTAAACAAAATTCTAGTAAATTTTTTTCGACAAACTCCAATTCTAACTGAACTAATGTATACGATTTGATATTAAAAATTTAATTTAAAAAAGGTTTCATCATATTGCCGCCAAATGTAGATGAGTGACTTGGAGTTTACAATGAAATTAAATCAAAACAAAACCTAGGTTTCGAAATTCCTAAAAAATCTTTTGAATAAACGGGAAGTTTCGCGGGAAATCCACTAGTTTATTATTATAAAGTCATCACTGTCGTTCAGCCCTTTGCCTATTCTACTAAAACAACGATCCAGTTGTGGTTCGGAAGCAGTTGAATCAGAATATATTCAAGATCGTATCATAACCGATACAAATAAGTAGAATTACTCCTCGGTTATGAATAATAAGGTGAGTTTAATTTTTGTAAGGGATTGTCGAGTTGATTCGGAATAGAATTGGAAACGTATCATAACGTTAGTAGAATTAGCCCCCGGCATGCGTTAGATGAAAATCTGACACCAACCCGCATTGGAAAAGCGAGGTAGAATAATATATAGAGAGAAGGGGCCTTAGTTTAGCGCTTTGACATTCACAGGCTGTTACTCTACTTTTTTTTTAATTTCATTAGGTTAACGTCAAAGCAAAATAACCTTCCACTCAAAAGTATTTAATACGGTAGTTGTTATTGCATTTTTAATGTTGATTTCGTGATTAGCTTCTCTATCAAATTGCTCGCATCTCGTCGTATAGTCACATTACTTAAAGATTCGTGTTTATTCGACGTAATTTTCATCACAAAATATTTCGACCTTCTTGGTGGCGAGGTTTTATGAAGGCCGTGTGACGTATGTATAAAATGATGAATAAGATCAACTCTGTTACTTTCTACATAATTATTTATTCGCGTTTCAGGGGTTGGTCGGGAAATATTAGGTGTATTAAACTGGCCCATGTCCTTCCTTGGTGTCCAAACTTGTTCATATCAAATTTTATCAAATTCGGTGCAGCGGTTTGGCCATTTAAGAGCAACAGACAGACAGGATTACTTTCGCAGTTATCATATTAAGTATAGATATAATTGTAACTCTTAATATCCGCTATGTTTTAAAAGTACATTTTTCCACGGTGCATATGAGTAGCGTATAATTGTCTCAGATCGTATAAGAAGCATATATGTAGTATATTAATAGGATATAGTGAAGGCAGAAGTCCTTTGAAAAGAAAATTTACATAGCTGACTGAATCGCTTCTAGTTAATGTTCACGAACGTAGTTATTAAGTATACAGACATTTTATTACCAACATCAGGATTACTCATGATCAGTGGGCGTATATTGAAACGATTTTATTCACAAATTCAATAAGACTTTAATTTTAAAATCAATTACATAGATACATTCAGAATTGTCATCAATATCGATTCGTTAATATATCACATCTACTAATAGTCTACATATAATATTTTCCAATATTATATGTAGACTATTGAAAAAGGGACTTACCCATCTCACAATACGAAATTTGTATAATTTGCCCACCATCCTTTGTCACCCAACAATGTTAATGTTAAGAATTCAAGCTGCCTTCGTATTATTATAAATATTAAATTTCATCAAAATCAATTCAGTAAAAGTTTTAAACGTTTAGCAGTCGGACAGAGAAATAGTAATACTTTCTTATTTATAATACAAATTACATTAGATTACATACATACATATATTATTTCTACATAATTTGTTTAAATCATTATTACATTTCTACCACATTTTTTAAGTAGCTAAAAAATAAAAATTGTGTCGCTTCTGAGTTCTGTCCCTATATTCCGATAGGTAAAATAAAAACGAAAAATGGTACATTTTATAACACTTTATTTATTAAAAGTATAGTATTACAAGAAAAATTTAATAAGGTAATATAAGTTCAGGTCATAATTTTAATTAATGGGAAGGATGTATTTGATGGAGTGTCAGCAAACGATCAATTTTTGGGCTTTATTTTTGTGAGCAATAACCGCAAATCCCCCACTCTGTGATATTAAATTTATATGTATTTCTGCTTGCAGCCGAAATGTTTGGTAGCCTTTTCTAAATTTCACCTTCAGCTCCTCATTAGTGCTTACCTCGAGCAGCTCCTCTTGTAATACAACATTGGCCACTTCCGTTTCATCAAATGGATTTATGATCCATGGTGGTATATCCATCGTCAGCATATCTTCAAACCTGGTTTTGAAGTCATCATGCAGGGCACTTAAATGTTGACTGTAGGTATGGATATCCTCATCAATACATTCTACCTGCGACAAGTTTGGAAATTGAGAGAATACGCGCCGACTAATGTTTTGCTGGATAAATTTCAATTTTCCAAGAAAAGCCGAAATTATCCCCTTTGTTTTTATTAAATTCAGGCTGTCACCTTGTAACTGCAAGTTAATATCATTAAATTTTTTAAACAAATCTGTCAAATACGCAATGTCTGCTTTGAATTTGATCAAGTCTTTTAAATCTGGATCTCTACTTTCTAGGAATTCTAATAGGGAATCCAAAACAGAGTAAAATCTCGTTAAACACGCACCTTTCGACAACCAGCGTAATTCAGTATGTAAGAGCAGTCGTTGGAAGTCTTCATCATTTTCGTCGCACAATTGAGCAAATAAACGCGCATTCAATGCATTGCTTCTGATTTTGTTGACAGCTTTTATTACAAAATGAAGAGATTGGTTCAACCTGTCACTTAAATGTTTTGCCACAAGATGTTGTCGGTGGATTACGCAATCAATAGCTGTAAGTCCTGGTATAATTTTTTTGAGATGACTTATAAACCCACGATATCACCCGACCATTGCAGGAGCTCCGTCTGTTGCCACTGAAATAATGTTTGTAAATGAAATCGATTTTTCCGTAAAAAAAAATTCTCAGGACATTAAATATTGATTCGCCTTTAGTGTCAGTCCCCAAAGTTCCGACAAATAGCAATTCTTCGTGAATTTCTTCCTCCATAATAAATCGGACATATGCCAATAATAATGCTTCATTACCGGGTAACGTTGACTCGTCCAGTTGTAAAGAAAAATGAGTTTTTTGCAGATGATTGCACAAAAAACTTTCGATATCAGAGCTCATTTCATCAATGCGTCTTTGTACAGTATTGTTACTTAATGGTATTCTTTTTAGTACGTCAAATGGAGATTTGTGCAAAACAGTTTTTAAAACCTCTTCAACAGCGGGTAAAATTAATTGTTCTCCGATAGTGTGCGGTTTTCCAGATTTTGCTATAAGTACTTTGAGATGTTGAAGCGAACATACTGTGCATGGTGGGTCTCTTTTCATATTTTTCCTTCAATGTTTGACAATATTTTAAATCTTTACCTATTTTATCAGTATGACACCTTTTTAGATGATCTTCGAGCTTTGATGGTTGCATAGAGTCACTGCTCAAAACTTTGTTGCATAATAGGCACATGGGCAATTGTTAGTCTGCCTCTGATGGAACAAAACCATATTTCAAATAATCGACACTATATTGTCGACATTTTTTCTTTGCTGAAGCCATGTTTCGTGTTAGTTACGTTACCTGTAAAAAAAAAAGTTTTAGTAACCAAGTTTTTTTCTGAATATAGGTATCACACCGCAGCCTTTGTCAGCACGCGGAAATAGAATTACGGCTTGTAAAGGGACCAACTAATAAACCGCTAAGACAAATACAGACGTTTTCACAAAACGGTATCAATTTTAAAGTACCTAATTTACCACTAATTTTTAATAGTACAAAAAAAATTGTTGTACTCAGTATCGAATACTGATCATATTTGTGTAGGAAAAAATAAAAGTCGAAATCCCAAAATTGTCCATAAAAACGATAATTAACATTTCATCAAATCAATGAGTTCACGCGCTCCGTGTATTTGCGTATTTTTTGTCTGCGGCTTCATTGTTAAAAAGTGACAAACTGGCATCGAAGCTCAAGCCCCGCCCTCTTCCCGTCGCCCGCGGACCGCTCGCTCTTTCCGAAAAGGAATTGTTTTGGTAAAATAGTTACTTCAAAATCAATTTAAAATGATTGTGAAATTACTGTTTTATAAAATTAGTAGTTATATACAAGAAAAATCACAAAATTAATTGCTCTGCAATATTGCTTATTCGGCCTTTTCAGAGAGGTAGTGCTTCTCTCGTGAAAAAACAATTGAATATAACGTGCTTTTTTACGAAATTCCGGAAGCAAATAAATGAGTTTGCCTTTGGCATCAAGTATTTATAGTGGTGATCAAGTTCATGTCTAAACAAGCATTAAGTATCGTCGGGCCGATAGCGCTTTGCAAGTCTGTACACGAAATTTTAGGTACGTAATATCGAATACGCAAGTTTGGACAAGTAACAGTCGCCTTATTAAAATATTATCTGCTTAGTTAGGTACTTAAAACAATGTAGGTAGGTCCTTATAAAAACTATGCTTACATTTTTGCTCTTTACTATCAAAAGCAGAAAAATTTTCGTGGACCTCCATTAACATCTTATGGACCCCCATTTTTTATTCAAGCCTACGTAGACCCCCAGCAAGCCTCCCGTGGACCCCTGGGGTCCACCTGGACCACTTTGGGAATCACTGATGTAGACAATATTTAAAAAAAAACACTTTTTTTATATCGTTCATTTCGATTAAGAGAATGAAGTAACATTCGTTCAAAACATTAGCACTTGAACAATTCTAAAGTCATTATAAAAATTATCTTTAACTAGTTACAAGTAGTAACCGTTGAGTATTGAACAGTATCTAAATACCACTTAAATTTGATGGGCTTTAAGAATTAATGGTTTAGTCCCTGAAACTTACAACATTTAAATTCAATTGCAAAATAAATATAATCAAATTAATATTTTATATAAAGAATTTCAAACCAACTTGGTAAGCCTGTCTGGGTAGGTACTACCTACTCATCTTCTATACATAATATAATAAAATTGGAGTGTCTGTTTGTAATATTAAAATAACCGTTTTTTACTAGGTAAATGCATATGTATGTATACACGTTACACACACATATATATATAACATTTTTTATAATTTTTGTTTGTCTGTTTGTTTCGGCTAATCTCTGGAACGGCTGGGCCGATTTTGACGGGACTTTCACTGACAGATAACTGATATAATAAGGAGTAACTTATTTATCTTAGCTACTTTAATTTTATAATGATATATAAAATAATAATAAAGTAAGCTTTTTTATTAAATTCAAACGCGCACGAAGTCGCGGGCTCAGCTAGTCTACCTATATATTCTACCGCCAAACAGTAAAACTCAGTCTTATTGGCTTCCAGAAATTGAATGTGTGAATTACACTGATTACTATTGGTACATTTGAGTTCCCAAGGTTGGTGTTGCATTGGTTTTAAAGAATGGTTAACATTTCTTAGTGTCTATGGGCGGTGGTGACCACTTACTATCACATGGCATAAAAAAGATTTTTCTATCTTTAAATATTAACATTATCGGTTTTTAAATTGAGCAGACAAATTAAGAGTCGATAATTTATTACATTATTTTCGTATTAATCATAAATTTTATTATTAATTTGTGGCGATGATACTTATAAATATTACACCGATTTAATTTTGATGGCTGCATAAATGAATTATTCATAGCTTGTTATAGATACCGATATAACTACGTGAATTTAAAACAGCCCATTCGTGCGTAGAAAAGGTAAAAAATTGCATCGTATAGCCGGTAGCACGGGCGTGGTTACTTATGCATTTTGTCGTTTTGCAATTTATCTTTCATAACTTTGTGTAATTTAAATACTTAATTTACCTTTTAAAATTAACCGAATAAAACTTCAGATATAAATTGATTGGTATATTAACCTTTGGTTTACTTAATAAATTAAATATTTTATACATAAATATTTTAGCATTTATCACAAATCAAACACAATGGAGCCGAGATAGTTCAGTAGTTAGAACGCGTGCATATTCACCGATGATCGCCGGCTCAAACCAGGCAAGCACTGCATTCTCATGTGCTTAATACGTGTTAATGAGAAACCTGAATTTGTCTAATTTCAAGGAAATTCTGTCTGATCTGTATCCACTAACCGGCATTGGAGCAGCGTGGTAGAATACCCGTGACTCTAAAACTTCTCCTCAAAGGAAGACGCCTTCGCCCAGCAGTGGGAGACTTAGTTTACTGTTAATCGTAATCAAACTAAATCGGCATATAATTTACAACCAGCACTGAAGAGTCGTCATTTTCATCATCACATTCCAACAATTCCGCAATAGTTCAGTGCTCTGGCCTTTTCCAAGTAATTTTATAATATTAATATTTTTAAGTTATCGCTCGTTCAGAATGTTGTTTCTACTGAGAGGAACCGACAAATAACTCATTAGTTACAATTTCCTTTATATTGATGATGTAACTATGTATGTTGTAGACAAAATAAAAAATAAAATCAAGATATATATTAATAGTTCCTACACGCAATATTGAATTGTTATTTTACAAGATTAAATTAAAGGTAAGTAATAGTTGAAACGACTAGTTAGTGTTTTTTTTTTTTTCTTTAGTCTTAATGACTGTTGTAAATACAACCCAAGGTATTATAATATAGGGATACCTTTTTTATAATAAATTTTAATTAATTAATTATTTTATTAGATTGTAAAGTTTTACCATGGCAATAATATATAGGTAAATTTATCGATGAAATAATATTAATTCGAAAGCAAATGTCATTCTCAAGGTTATTTCTAAATTTCATCATTTCTTGTATTCTTAAAAATATTTCCTTTCTGTGAGAAGCCTTTTGCAAACTTGAGACATGGTATCTGTTTACGATCGCATTTTGACATTATCTAGAAGTCGGTAAATTCCGACATTCTTGGTTTATGGAAATGCCATTTGTCATTCGTCATTACTCATTGTGTCGTTCGATAATTTTACCGGAATCAAAGTTAGAAAGAATACTTTTATCTTACGATATATATAACGTTTTTATTTTTCATTTATTCGTAAAAGGTTTTTAGTGTTCCGTAGGTGGTGAAAGATCTCTCCTGGTTGAGATAAGTTTTAACCTTATTGTACGAAATTGCCTTTAATGCGGATTGACAGCTAAACATATGGCTATACTTTTTTTAAACCTTAGGTATGTTAATTGACTCTATCCCATATACAATACCACTGTAAGAATTATCAAGCATCCTTATATTGTGAATACGTCACCAACTTTGTAAAGGAAGGCATTACGTATGAGCCAGTGTTGTACTCTAGTACATTCATTTTTACATTAACAGCCTGTAAATTTCCCACTGCTGGGCTAAGGCCTCCTTTGAGGAGAAGGTTTGGAGCATATTCCACCACGCTGCTCCAATGCGGGTTGGTGGAATACACATGTGGCAGAATTTCGTTGAAATTATACACATGCAGGTTTCCTCACGATGTTTTCCTTCACCGGCGAGCACGAGATGAATTATAAACACAAATTAAGCACATGATAATTCAGTGGTGCTTGCCTGGGTTTGAACCCGAAATCATCGGTTATGATGCACGCGTTCTAACCACTGGGCCATCTCGGCTTAACTCTAGTACAAAACTGGCTCATTCACCCTTGAACCCAGACCACAATACAAAGTATTTCCATTTGAGAGTAGAACCCAATGAATTTACCCAGATGGGTTTAATTATCTAAAACTTGCATATTTATCTACCATGTTTTTCTTTATTTCCGAGCACGAGAATTGACCCACCATACCTATATTTGAACTGTGATCTTCGGTTAACATTTACGAGTTCTATCCTCCAGGCCATCTAACTAAATATACATGTATGACCAATGAATAATTAATCACTTCTATCGGCTTTATTGCTTGGATGATATTTAAGGCTGGTGTGTTGTTATTTATTGCGTAAAGTTTGGCTTTAAGGAGCTACCTTTCAAACAGGCCCGAAGAATTCTTATCATTTACAGATTTTAAATATACGCCTTCGTTTACTGGTCTTATTGCGTTTTGGTCAATCTTGTGTGTCAGGTATTACATTTAAAACATTCGATAACAAGTCCTGACGCTGCAAATGGGAATAAGGATTGATCAACTGTAATGGGGAGCAGAGTTCCGTATAAAAATATTTTAATTTCGACTTTTGTTAAATTGTGTGTAAAAAAATATTAAAAGGTGTTACAACACTTAACCTTTATATAAATTCAATCAATAGCAGCCAAATGGTCCTTTCACAGCATCGACTTGCCCAACTATTAAGTAAATAAAAAAAAAGTATGTATACAAAATTATATGTAATACCTAGTTAGATTTAATGAAGACATACCATTTACATAGGCGAGGTTGCCCAGTGATTAGAAGCCGTGCATTTTAACCGATCATTACGGGTTCAAACCCAGGTAAGCAACACTGAATTTTCGTGTGCTTAATTTGTGTTTATAATAAGTTTCAAATCTCCTTAAAATGAGAAGAGACCATAGCCCTGCAGTGACACATTTACAAGCTAACTACAACCATTTAACTGCTTAACTTAGGAAATTCTATCGATAAAATTATGATATAAGCTTTAGGTTAAAACTGATATTTTTAAGATTCGTGACTCGTGATAAAAATCAGCTTTTTGCATCGATAGAAAACCCTGAGTTTCTTGCCGATTCTTCTCGATAGAATCTACATTCCGAACCGGTGGTAGCTTCACTTAATATAGTTTGTAAAATGACGATTCAAAAGTGATTGTAAAAGCCTACTTGAATAAAGTATATTTTGATTTGATTTAATAACTATTTATCGGCCCGACCTGGGTTTGGAACCCAGGACCTCTATCTAGCCATTGGACCTATGAGGTAGTCAAAGATCATAGAATCGTAATGACAGATATAATTAAAAATTTACAAGTTTCAAGTAATTT
The DNA here is from genome assembly GCF_037043105.1 of Vanessa tameamea. Lineage (NCBI taxonomy): Eukaryota > Metazoa > Arthropoda > Insecta > Lepidoptera > Nymphalidae > Vanessa > Vanessa tameamea. Next base: position 1,564,189 of record NC_087319.1, on the reverse strand, counting down.
GAATGACGACAAACGAATTTATAATTAAAAAAAAAAAAAAAACAAAATCTCACTTTTAATGTTTTACACATAAATATTTTTAAACTTTAATCATATTATTCATGATAAAAGTTAAAATTATATACAGCAAAAAAATAACCGATATTAAAACCTGCATTTTTAGTCGATGAATATTTTACGGATCACTTCATGTGTAATTTTTGTATGCACTCGATTTAATATAAACGTGTACATTTGATAGCATGTACATTGTACACCGTTGACGCCATCGAGTCATCCGTCGAACTGCACATCCGTTCATCGACTTTCGTCTCAACCTTTATCACGTTTCAAGAGTTATGTTTGTTGATTTAAGCTCGCAAATTTATTTAACGTAATCCTCAAAAAGGATGTTCAGAAAACAAAGGCATGTTTTCCGTAAAAAATATATAATCAGATCCTGTTTTAATGTAGAATTCCTTTTAAGATATTCATACGATTTTGACCCTTCAGGGATAAACATTACTACCTTCATTCCTGTACGTGGCGTTTGAGTAAAATTTGACCCGTATGCATAATTTTTTATTCAAATTCAACAAGCAGGGACGAGAGTAATGTGTGTTATTTATTTTGTCTATGTTAAGAATTTTTATTTTTTGGTTTAGTGAAAACTAGAATGCAAATTTTTTACTTAGTTATTGCTACTGAGTATTTTTTAATCAATGCAAAATTAAAATGCAAAATCAAAACATAAGTTTTTGACGTGGTATCCAATGTTAGATTTATATTAGGGGGCACTAAGAGCCCATGGCGGCAAATTTTTAAGGTGCGGCAGAATTAGGAGGATGAAAAAAAAAATTCTTCGAGTCATAGAAAATGCTTTTTATTATTTAAAAATAAAAAAAAGTAGAAATATAAAAATAATAAGTTAAGTTTTTGCGATGAATGAGTCATTTTATTTATTCAAAAATTGTGTAACGAAACTTTATCCACTTTGTGCAAAATTGCTAAAATTAGGCATTTTAATAACGCCCAGGGGCGGCGCTTATGTTGAGTATGGCAACAGTGGCATCTTTTTAAAATTTGAAAGTAGAATCTGTGGATAAGGCATTTTTCGATTACTCGATTTGATGACCCTAAGACTGTAACTACACGTATCAGTTAAACAGTCAAAGACTCTGATAGATTGAGTTGAGACATACTTGTGCGTATCGTCCGTCACGATTGCATCGTACTTTGAAAGCAGCCGTCATAGGTCGTGGAACTAAACGCTTAATATCAGTAAACTTTTCGAGAATTCTCTTAGATATTAGTTCGGCTTAGAAGTTAGATCTCCGGCGCTCCGCTGCAAATGATATAATAGCAATAAAGTTTACGAGTTCGTAAAATTTTCATGCAGAATGAATAAAATTTAATTGTTTTTATTATTTATGTTATTAATACTGGCGACTGTATATATTGAATTATTAAAAAAAAAAAAATTTTAAGTATTTAAGCTGACAACGTAGATCGATATTATTTTAAGAAAATTATTTGTGATTTATCACGCACGGTTTATTTCATAAGATTGAATGTTTTTATCTCAACGGACAGCTAATTTATAAATAAATAAAATGAACGTAGAAGAGTTCAGCACTGGATGACTAATCGCAGCAGAAATAGAAGGGCGTATACCTATTTTATTTGCCGAGGTTTCAAAATGATTACACCTTATTTACTTACGAGGTGGATGAACGATACGGGCCTTAAGCAGGTCTGTTTTGAGTGATGACGATATGCCACAACTGTGGGTCGGACTGAAATACTGTCCTGTATTTGCTGGGTTACGATCGCAGCTTGGTACACAAAGTCGGACTGGACCTCTCCCTATAGTCTATATAGTGACGGCTAGATTACGGGTATTCCTCTGTGAGACTATTATGTGAAGGAGACAACGGTCGGAAATCGAACACTTGGACAATTTTCTTTCTTTCCGAGTTCGTCAGTATTTGGCATACTCTATTGCGTATGTCCAACCAAAAACTAAAATTAAATGAAAGTTGTATATCGAACAGATTATATAATATAGTATTGATAATCGAATTACTAGCTGAGAAAAAACCGATTTAGGTGTCGTTTCCGGCTGAAAATAGTGTAGGACCCCAATGTTCGGTTACGGTTTTAATTTCGTCTAAAATTAGTTTTCGGTCGAACACTACAAATAATATTTCTACTAAACACCAAGAGTTACTATTCTCAATGCCTTTTTAAATTAATTTGGTCCACGTTGATCTTGGTAAAGGTCACGGGTTGAGTTATATTGTAAGCGGTTCGGTTTTTAATGATTTACTTATTCATAATTCATCGTATAATCTGTGGTGGAGCGGCGTCTCTGTATATCTGGAAATAAATTCAATTATGTCATATTTTAACTTAAACGGAACAGATTAAGTGGAATTGATCTTTCGTCTTCCTTTTTATTTACACGTAAATATTGTAACGATGATAATATATGAGTACATTTTAATATAAAAATATATTATTAAACATTTTTTAAATATAAATTTTTCACGATTCACTTTGTGGTAGGGCTTTGTGCAACAGACATTCTACCGCCGAACAGCAGTACCCAGTATTGTTGTGTTCCGGTTAGAAGGATGTTTGAGCCAGTGTAACTACAGCCACAAGGCACATAATATCTACGTCCCCAAGATTGGTGGCACATTGGAGATGTAAGGAATGGTCAATATTTCTTACAGCGCCATTGTCTATGGGTGGTGGTGACCACTTACCATGAGTGGCCTATTTGCATATCCGTCTACCTATATAATAAATAAAACGATCTTTTTGAACTATCAACTGACTCATTTAAGGACAAAAGAATCCTCCTGTTATCGTCAAAAACGACTTTTCTAAATATTATATATTATTGCCTGTAACTGTGGCTTCTTTATTTTGATTTGGGAACATCGTGCCTGATGGGCCTTACAGATAAGAACCAGGAGACTGATTAACTGATTTGGGTGTAGCTAGATAGCTTTGTTACTAATACGGTCGGGTCGGGGTACTTTTTGCGCACAAATGCGCCCTTTATGACCGTCTCGACCTCATCTATGTTGTTAGTCTTTGGTTTATTACGTAATATACTAAATATACATAACTTATATCGAAGTATATGTTGTTGAAAATTATAGTCTATCTATTGAATATAGCGTAAAATTAGTTATCGACGAGTGAGTGAGACGACACTATAATAACGACCGTACCCTAATATTTTTTGTTGTATAGGTAAAAATATTTTATAATAATAGAATATTAAAATCATGGTGAACTAGGACACTCGTACTAAGTTATCTCGTACTTACTTTACCTTATCTCGTACCAATTTTAACGTTTATTACCTACATATCAGCTTGAAGCGACAACTTTATGGTATAGCCTATTCCAATGGAAATAGGAAAAAAGATAAGAAACCATAGATTTACGTATTTCATGCGATTTGATAATAGCTCAGTTATATGGTGCACTACTAACGTTTATAATCAATATATCTTTAATTATAATAAAACATTACACTTTTTTCTATTTTAATTTTACTTCCAAAATTCCGATAAGTTTTGTCGACGTTCAAAAAGCCATTTTTTCGCAAATCCATAGTGAATATCATAGATTAATCAAGGACTCAACCAATGATATAGCGTCAATTTGCTGTCAAATGTTGTTTATTTAGCTTTTTTCCTTTTATGGTAGGGATAGAATTGAATACATTCTCTTACAAATTGGTGTTTGTAGTTATAGTGTGCCTGCGTGAGACTTAGCGTATTGTGTGGCTTGTGAATTTATGTGTGTTCTGTGAGTGTGTGTAAACTGTGTAATTTTAAATAATTGTTGGTTTATTTATATTTAAGTACCATAAAAAAAACTCATATTGTATGTATGTCTGGCCCTTTTTTGTTAATATATTCGTAAGTATCGTATTTACACAGAAAACAGCCGAGATGGCCCAGTGGTAAAAACGCGTACATCTTAACCGATGATTGCGGGTTCATACCCAGGCAAGCACCACTGAATTTTCATGTGCTTAATTTGTGTTTATAATTCATCTCGTGCTCGGTGGCGGAAATTCTGTCACATGTGAATCCACCAACCCGCATTGGAGCAGCGTGGTGGAATATGCCCCTAACCTTCTTCTCAAAGGGAGAGGAGGCCTTAGCCCAGCAGTGGGAAATTTACAGGCTGTACATGTTGTATCTACACGATGCGAATAAGTTTAACGTCCGAAACATTTATGTCATTCCGTGTATTCATTTGCGCAGCCTCAGGCCGAGCAGACTCAACTTGAGCCATAGTGTGGCTTTTATTACATCGAAGCAGAGTCAGGCCCATTGAGTGAGGCACTGATAAATATGAGGAGTAGCAAACCAGTTTCAAGCTAAATTAGTAATGGTGTCGGATACACGTAGATTTTTACCATCCACCTGAGTCTATATAGTCTACTGATCTACATTGTGACAGCGTTCATTTAAGTTAAAATAAGGTATTCCTGTTGAGGATTTTAACTGATATTGTCTTTTATCCTCTTATAATGTTTTGTCATATGAATTTCTATTTAATGGATGCTAAAGTTACTAAAAATCATAAACACTTTTATTGATTTAAAATCAGTACCGGCTTCCATTTTTAGGTGTGTTATGATTTACGTCCGTCTTCACTAGATGCACGGTTTTGACTGAGCCGCTTTTGCGAGCGTCAAAATACTGACAAAATAGGTCGTGCCTTTGAGTTGAACTAGAGTCTCCTCTTTCACTGTCGTGGGTCGAGGGCCGAGGTCGCCGTTTTTAATAATTGATAGTTTTAGACGTCATAAATCTTTTAAAGCCTGCAGGCAGTTATACTATTTTAATAAAGTTAATTTTACCCTTATAAACACCACGAGCCATGATTAAAATACGTAATAGAAAACAAAATATACACTAAACTATACCCTTATCAGAAATGTTAGCCCAGTGAGACAAGGGTCCTTCATCTCAGATGTAAATAAAACAAACAAATACATTAGTATTGTTTATGACATGTTTCAAGGGGTATTTTTCATCGTCGGATTTCATAACATCTTGAACCCATAAACCATACCAATTATTTGCGTATCCAACATGTTTAATATATATTTGGTAGGTAGCTCGGTGGTAGGGTAGAATAGGTCTTTTTGCAAGCCCGTCTGGGTAGGTACCATCCAGTCGTCAGATATTCTTTCGCCTAACAGCAATATATAGTAATGTTGTATTCCGGTTTGAACGGTGAGTAAGCCAGTGAAGCTACAGACTTGGATCTTAGTTACCAAGGTTGGTCTCGCATTGGCGATGTAAGAAATAGTTAACATTTCTTAATGCAAAAAAAATATATGTTTATATTAATTAAAACCTCATTGTATAAACCTCATTGAATAAACAACGTCCTATTTCTAAATGTATTATTTCATATTTCCTTAACTTCCTTACCTCGGTGTCACTGGAGATGAATCCAGTGTAACGATTCCAATGAATCTATAATTAAAGCAATAAATGCATTAAGTATTAGTTACTATAATAGCTTAGTCTGAATAGATAACAATTATCATATAATCAGCTAATATCCTTGAATTTGTCTGAGTTATACGTATATTGGTACTTTTAATTTTATTTATTTAAGATTAGTTTACAATATTAATATGAAGGCCGTCAACGCACCTGCAAGCCCCCCGGTGTTGCAAATGTCCATGGGCGGTGGTAATCACTTCTCATTAGGTGAGCCTTCTACTCGTTTGCCATAAAAAAAACACATAAAAAAACATCGGATTATGAAAGTAAGGGAATAAATAGTGCACCAGTGTGTGCAGATGTGCGTAGTCGGCTGCGTAGTCTTCCTTAGCTTGAGCCGAGGTAGTCGAAATCGGTCAGGAGGACATCATTATTACTTTCCCAGCGAGAACGATATAGTTTTCATTCAAAGTAAGCACGTCATATGTGTGGCTAACCCGGATTTTACACCACCACGGGTTCTTTCATTTATAAAGCCCTATGGGCTAAATAAAATATCATTCATATTGTCCACGTGTAAGTTAAGCGAATAACACAAAGGAACGGCATAGTAATAAGGAATCGTAAATATTTTAAACTCGACAACCGCCAAGCAATGGTATGCGGTATCTGTATAATACATATAAACCGATATTATTCTAAATATGTTTAATACGATCAGGCTGTGATTTTAATTCCACTGTACTTCGGTGATTACGTTGAGTAATCAATGTCGGGGACATTAAGTGACTCAGTGGATAGATTCAATTACGAAGGCGTGCGCTTCCCTGTTAAATTATCGGTGTATTTATAAATATAATAAATATATAATATAATCTTGTCTTTATTTTTACATTAGTCAACTCTCACACACCAAGAGATATTTTGAGGCAGTCACTCATACTAATTAATATCGATAATTTAACGTCCTCCAAATTAATTTGTTTGCCTTGTGCGCCTTCGTCAATGAACAGACCTATTAATGTTAACAAAATCACCTATAAAGAATTTGTAGTAGTCACGGATAGAGGTTAAACATTAACAATTTATTTTAATTATTAATATATAAATATTAACAACAAATTAACAAAAATAATTGATGGTAATTGAAATAATTTATAGAAATGTAGAGTCAGTAATAAAATTAATTATTTTATCTTATTATGAGTACTATATAGCAACTAAGTATATATACTAAAGAATTCTGGCGTGTCGGTGCTCATAAAAACCATCCCTTAAATAAAAAAAAGACGTATTATATATTGTTAAATATTTATGTTTACCCGAGCACTCTAAATTTAATTAAAAGTTACTTAACTAGTTACTCATAATTAGTTTCTGAGTGTTTATGTGATGTCTTCAAGATTCAAGTTCTTTTAGAATAGTCGATTCAAAACTAAGAAAAAATGGGTGAAAGACGTCTAGGCTGCCGCCATAAAAGATCGACCGTAAATACGAGAATATACGGCATGTGAGTCGGTCTTAATCTCAAGGCGCTAAAATATGTTTCGCATTAAAAAATACAGGATTAAATATACTTTATTTCTATGAATGATTGTTTCTGTTGTACATTCTTAGTGTAATTATATTTTACATGCAGTCGCGTAAAGGTTTCTAGAATGACACTAACGACGTAGGTGGGGAGTTGTATCAGATAATTTGTGTAAAAAAAATGATTCTTTATACAGAGAGATTATAAAGATCTTAAAAGATTTAAGTATTCGATGATTTTAAGGACGTTCCTGTATTAGTAATTGGTAGTAAAGATTAATTACTGAATTTCTTGTCGCTTCTCAGTTTATTTCATTTTACAAATTTTATTTAAATGTAAAATGAAATATTCCAAAGTATTCCAAAGTGCTTATAAGCGCCTTCTTGAATAATATATTTTTTATATGATTTGATTTAAAATACTAAAAATTTAATATAATTTTTTAATGTATTTAAATAAAGAATATATTTATTATTTAATTGGCACGCATGTGATATATTAATTAGTATTATTAAAAATGTTGTAATCACAATGTTGTTGTTGTATATTAATAGGAATTATACACTACATTGTAATAAACATATATATATATATATGTGTTATTGTATATAGGTTGCTATTAGTGTAAGTGATTTATTTATTGTCTTATTATGATTCCATTAATCAACAGGTCAAAGGTAAGCAATAATACAAATATCAACACATATAATCCTATTGTCTTTTAGATAAGGGTGGTTTTTAAATGACAAAAACTTTGTTAAATTAAATAAATGATTCCATTTGAAAATTAAAAAAAACATTTACTTGACGCTTTGATATAATTTTCGATTTTATATTTTTGAAAAGCTTATACTGCATCTCAATTGCTTTCACTGTTCCAGTGGAACAAATCTTGAAGCTGATATTTAAGCAATTTGCACAGTAATTTTACTCCCATTTTTGGTATTGATATCTATGCAATCTATTATTATATAAATATATAATAAGGTTGCAGTTGATACACTCCAAGTTTTGGACTACTCCTTAGAGTAGAAGTGCAAAAGTCTTCATTAAAAGTATAATATGTGATTGGCTGGTTAATTATTTGCTCAGAGGATTGGATTTGATTGGAACGATTCAACGGGGAAATGCTGCTAGCATTTTTGCCACCAATCCGCGGTCATTTGTACAGTAACTATTTTTAATTTTTATTTGTATATATATGTCAATAATTCTTTTGCAAATAAAGACCACAGCTTAAGATTTTTAACAAAAGTATAAAATTATCTGGAAATGTTCAACTGCTGATCAAAAGCTTTCTCTGATCAGCAGTCGAACGTTTGCTCCAAACCCTAAGAGAGTTTTTTAATTCATAACAATATTTATCTCTTAAATCATCTCTTTATTGCTTAATATGATTATATTAAGTAATATAACATATATATGAATCGGAAACATTAAAATGTCAGCAAAATATTTTCACTTAAACTCCCTTCAAAAAGGCACTTTTGGGCAGAATTTTCGCAGCGGCTCGGATGTTGTGAACAACGGTAACATATGCATTCTCGACCATTTTACAGAAAACATTCTGTTGGATTTCTTTTCGTCTTGCGTTGTATCTCTGTTTCCTTTCCTTAAGATCTTTATCTGTGAAATAAATAGATTGATATAGTTTTATTCATCGTCATTTAAGAAATTAAATTTAACTTTATAATTGAATACAGTTATTATAAATATTTAAAAAGGAAATTCATAAGCTCGTCCGTAAAAAATCGAGCGTAATTCATTGCTAATAAAAATATAAGAAACATTGAATCTACAAAAGTATAAAGGTTTAGCTGGATTAAATAAAAATATTTTTATGTACTAAAAAACCGTTAACATAAGTCAAGTCTCACAAAACTCATACTTGCGATAGCTTAAATCAACATTTTTTTTAAGCCTATTTTTTTTTAATTAATTGATATTTTTATTCATTACACCTACGCCTTGTACTTTGTTATATGTTTAAATCAATCACTGAAAACAATTATTGGCTTGGATTAATGATTTGCTAATATTTGTTATTTATTGTTATGAAATTTATTACATAATGTTCGTTTCCATAAAAATAAATAAATATAATATTAGTTATATTACAATTATTCGAACTATGGATGAATTAATTCTAACAAATCAATATTAAATATACAATTCCTTGTTACTCTATGTTTTATTAATTAAACTTGTTGCAACTCATTCTTACCGTCTTCTAACGCTCGGCTCAGTTCCGGACTTAGAGTTACTTCTGGCTCATTGACAGCTTGGCACGTCAGTGTTTCTGGACCAACTTCATAATGCTCAACGCCTTTGTCATCGACCTTGAAATCGTAACCATATTTCGCTGTTCCCAATGCCGCTGTAATAGAATTTATATTAATAATTGTATTGTGATATTGATATTACAAATAATTCTAATATTAAATAGGCGAAAGTAAGTTTATCTTTCATACTTTCACGGTTTAACCGTTTTGGATGGAATTTGGTATGACGCAATGAATCCCAAGGAAGGACGTATATTTTTCATAATTTACCTGTTCTGATTAGTTGAAGGGTTATAGTAGGTAGGCTAGTTCCTCAAGGTCGAAAACCAATTCGGTTGAAAATGTTCAAATGGGTAAGCAGGACCGCCGCATAATGACGTAAAACTGGTCCCTATATACATGTGTGTGTCTAATATTCGATAATTCAATGGTTTTAGGAGGCGTCTGTCTGTCGGGACAGATACAATAAAAAATAAAATTTGAAAGTTCATAAAATTGGTGTTAATGTTGGAAATTTGTATTCATAATTTATCAATAGCTTATTACATTTATTAAGGGTTAGCGCAACATGTAATCTACGTAAAGATATACATAAAACAACAAAACAATACTAATTCAAGTGGTTGACGAAAGGATAAAATTTGGGTAGTCTGTAATAGGGGCGAGTGGAGTCTAAAATTGCATATAAATAAACACTCAAAGAAATGAGAGATTTAACTAGAGACCGTTTTAATTTAAGTTAACCATACAACTTGGTTTTAGAGAAATGGAGAATCCTCACTGAGGACAGGAGACTAATCGCCAGCGTCTGGATTGGACGGGGTTAGCCACAAATAGTTGCTCTCAAATAACAAACATTTGCAAGATATTCTTATTTTAATACATTTATTCGACAGAAAACTACGTGGACGTGGCGGTTACAAGAATAATTCATTAATGTATCACTGTATATTATAAAACAACTCTGTCGTCTGTTCGTCTGAACGCGATAAGCTAAAAACTACTAAACGGATTTTTATACAGTGTTCTCATGAACATTGTATTCATATGCAAGGAGTGCTTTCCCTAATGACAGTGTATGGGAGCCTTGTGCAAGCATCCTAATTTTTACAAGACATTCCGTTATGCTGAAATAATGTTGCCCGACGTTTTACCAGGCAGAAGATGCAGATTTCCCGAATAGTCTACTTTACTGGATAAAGGAATCCTCTTGAAGAAGGTTCGGGGCTAATTTCATGACTTGAGCATATCGGTTAAGATTCACGTTATGTAACACTGGGTCACCACGACTTATATAGACATTGATTGAGAAAAATATTGGGGCGTTCTCTCGTTTTCACAAGGAATAAGATGTAGCTCAACTAGTTACTGGTTGTGGATGCTACTAAACATGCCAACAAAAACCATTGGGACAGAACTGTTTAGCTGGTCCTCGTGATACGGTTTTAACTGTTTGTTACGCTAAGTCTACCCGTTTTATTTTGACGAGTTCTTAATATATGAGGCTGGTTAGAGAAGCGTCAAGCGCTTGAAATAATATTTGACGGTATTCGTGTTTCGCAAAAATTAACAATTGGTAAAGAGATTAGTGGTTGTCATGAAAATAACGTTTATTAATAAATCGTGATTAGGGTAAGATGTCTACGCTATTATTTATTAATCATTTCTGAGGGATAGACATCTAAAGATGTCTGATGACGGCGACGAACACGAGAAAAGTTGCTCGGTTAGACGCCATAAAATCGGCTCTCCGACATATATTATTAAAATGTAAATAAAGACTTGATTATGTAAAAAAAAATAATACTAATAATCTAACCATAAAATTAAAGGAAATATAAGCTGCTAAGATTCTCCTGTTATTGTTTCCAGGACGCTCGCACTAAAACCAAAAAGTTATAATTTTGGCGATAACGCTTGGCGTACTGTTAACCACATACGTTGACAAATAACTAAATCTAAGTACTTAGCTTTATTTATCATTCACTATATTTTGATAAACCACATGAATTTGTCATTTGCTAATTATGACTACCAATTATATGACACTAATTTATAAATTCATTTCATTACAGTGAGTCTAAAATAACATAATGCGATTTTATAACGTATTCCTAATTTCGTATTTGATGTCGATAATGTTTTTAAATAAATTTATTTAAAATCTTAACAATAGGTTAGAGTAATTCCTCCTCAATGCTTCAATGATTTTATTTTTTTTGTGTGTATTTAAGTGGATTCTTGGTAGGCTTAGATTGGATCGGTAGGTGACCGTCGAGAAGTAAATAAAATTCTCAAGTCACCCGGACGAATTTGGGACGGGTATCTAGTATTGTATATTAATGTATATTATAAATCTAAAAGTAACTCTGTCTGGTACGTACTGTACTCATAAAATATTCTACCGCCAAACAGCAGTACTCAGTATTGTTGTTTTCCGGTTTGAAGGATGAGTAAACTAGGGTAACTATATGCACAAGGGACTTAACATCTTAGTTCCCAAGGTTGGTGGCGCATTGGCGACATTTCTTACAGCACCATTGTCAATGGGCGATGGTTCCCACTTACCATCAGGTGGCCTCTTTGCTCGTCCACCAAACTATATAAAAAAACGCTTCCAAGGCCAAACCAATCAACGGAATTTGATGAAATTTGGTATGAAGCAAGGTTGAGCCCCAAGAAAAGGATATGGGCTATTTTTTTATATCTAATATCTAACACCTACGATACAAATAATAAGAGGGGGGCCTCTTATCATTTGCAGCTGCAGCAGTGGGTGAAAACTGATTGGTTATGAATAAGAAAGTCGTAAAAGCTTGATGTTTGGGCATTTGTTTCGTCATGCAGGGAAATGATTTCGGGACGTTTTTATTCTAAAGCGGGAGTGCGGTTCACGCTGTTCACCTTCATCGAATAAATCATTTTTTTAGTGTATTTTTTCTTAGCGTATTCATCATATACCTTTTACAGATAAGAAAAACGTGTAGTGTTGAAGGTGCAATAATATATCTTTATTTTTAACTTTTTGGTGGCAAAGTGATGTGACGTATATATGTGTAAGTGGGCAAAGTACATATGTATACTATATGTATGTATGATACTATATGTATTTAACATATATACAATGTAACTGATATTGAAATGTCTTCGTGATTTTTTTTACCAATGAAGTTGTGTTAATTAATTTTGGATACAGAAAAATGGACTCCGTTATTCCTTAACTCTCCAGACATTAACTTGATCGGACAGTATCCCTCCATTACATTCAGTCCTTACCACTCACAACAACAATAATTAAATAACTGATCCAGTGTAAATAAAAGGCACAATGGATTCAGAATATTAAAATTCGTGCTCGATGGTGCATTGATGGTTTTGCAATGGTGCCAGGGTGTCATCAAGACGGTTCAGCAGGTAAGCGATGGTTGCGGGTTCAAGCTCGGGCAAGCACTACCGAATTTGTAATTATAATCAGCATTGAAGGAAAATATCATAAGGAAGCCTTTTGTGTTAGTTTATTTTCACACACATGTGAATCTACCAAGCCAAGGTGGCTTAGTTGTGGAATTTTGAAAGTATTGCTTATTTATTTACAACGTCTTTGCGTAAAAGTGAGAACTTAACATGGGTGACCATTTTTACTTATCGGTCTTCCTAAAATATAATAAAAAAAAACTCGAAATGCAATATTGACGTTCTCATATTCAATTATTACTTACTTCCCTTTATTGTGTAAGCACCGTTGAATGATTTTGATACTTTGCTCAATTCGATTGTGACGTCTCCGACTATGATCAAATCCGCTCGAGTTTGTAATATAACCGATTTATCCTTCGTATTCATCCTATGAAAATGAAATAACATTATATAAATAGAATACACAATGGGAAATTGTATTCTTAAGATTAAATTACACGCACAGGACCGTAACAACTTAAGCGCCATTGTTGTCAGCGCTATGACTATCGTGAATTTTATTATGAATTGTCCTTTGATAACCACGTCGTATTTTCGTGCGTACATTTAAGGATTTTTATCTCGTAATATATTTTTACAAATAATATACTATAAAAAAAATCACATCTTAGTTCCAAATGTTGATGATGCATTTTCAAAACCTATTCAGTTGACAAACATTTTATTTAGTTTTATGATAAATCATTACACAAACACTCACTTAGCAGATATGATGATTTTTTAAGTGTAATTTATTAAAAAAAATTATCCAACCAAACCTAACTCATAAATATATAATTTATAAATTATTTATTTGTGAAATAATATTATATGAATGTAATAAAAATGCAATCAATTTTCGTAGAATGTTGTCCATCCTTTTAACCAAACGTTATCCAAAAAAACATACTTGAAATCGGAGAACTTCTGGTTTTTCAGTCCTGTTATCGTTAGATTCTTGTAGTGTAATATCGTTTCTGCTTTGTCGCTCAGTTTAATGTCGAGGCTTGGCACGAATAAAGGATCTATGGGTTTTATGTCGTACTCCGGTATGCCTTTACATGTCTTTTCCAAGAACTGCTGTGTTGTTTTGCTGAGACACTCCGTGTCATCCATTTCGCAAGCTATAAGCAGTGAACCTGTGAACAATGGGGGGAATTATGTCCAAGGCTTTACGTGGTGGTAGAACTTTGGGCATAACTCACTGAACATATACATATACCACCAAGCAGCAATAATTGGTATTGTTGTGTCGTGTTTGAAGGGTGAATGACCATTGTAACTAAAGGCATAATAACATCTTAGTTCCTAAGGTTATTGGCGTATTGGTAATTTAAGTGATGGTTAATATTTATTATAGCCTATGTCTATGGGCGGTGATGACCACTTACCGCTTAAAAAGCTTCTTTTGAATAAAATAGGTCCACCACCGTTGAAAGCTATGTATGTTCTTTGCCTGTTTAGGCAATTGCCTGAAAAAATAGATTGCTGGCCTAAAAACCTCTTTCATTTTGGATAGATGTTGGGGTCATACTGGGAAATGCTGTTTGTGTTATATATTAATCCAGCTCATACAGTCTCACAATATTGTCTTGAACGCTTCTCGACGTTAAATATCGAAGCAATAATATACATACGTATATTAACATACAGGGAAAATGTATAATTATAAAAGTAATGTCTCGTAAGAACAGGTTTGTTTTTATTTCAGGTAATCGTGTCTAAAACCGTATCGTATGTCACTTGCCTACTAGTTACTTTTTTTTAATTTTTTTTTTTTTTATTTGAACTTTTTCTTGATATGTACTCTATCTTTATATTTATTTATTTTATTTATATTTAGTTATACTCCGCGTGATTAAATTATTTTTTAGTGAAAACGAAACTTTATAAATACGGCAACAATGAATATGATTAAAAAATGTTCAGTTATGCCAAAAAAAACCAGCGTTCGGTACAATATCATTATCGCATTCCGTTATCAAAGGTTGAATTACTTGCAAATAACTGTATTTTTTCGTTAGATAAATTTTATAGTCTATAAGATTTAAGTGCTTATTTATTGAATAGAATTAAGATACATAACTTATTATATCCGTTTTGATATTAATGTAATATTTTTTTTTAATTTTGTGGTAGGTCTTTATTCAGTACAGAAACTTGATTATACTATTAATAACTCCACAGATGACTATCATAGCATTAAGGTCAAACCTCAGTGGTTTTATAATGCTATTTAAAAATAATTGTAAAAAATTTTAAAAAAATAGTATAATAATATAAGTATTTCTATACACAAATGAATAATATATTTATATTGATCAATCTAAAAAGCGGTAGAAAAAGAAGATAACCTAAGAACAACTGACGAACGAAACTCTCGGAATCTACACATGCATAATACATTAAGTCAACAAAGTATAAAAAAAAAAATTGTTGAAATTTTTATTAAATACGAAAGTATTGTACTTAAATTACACGAAGGTACTAAGCGTTTTTTATTCAATATTAAAAATAATTTACAATTATTTTGAGAATTAAATAGAAGACTAACAAGTCAATAAACACACTAACCAATCTTTTAAAATATATCTCACTTGATCATTACTTGATATAATTAAGCTAATATCTCTATCAAATAAATCAAGTTACAATGACAATTTTATTTTATTATTTTATTATGAAGCTAAAGTCATACACTACAAATAGACCTGCTTACGTACAGGCTAACTTATCATTCAAATAAAAGTTATTTAAAGAACTTAGTGCGTGTGATTAAATAAATAATAGTTTTTTTACGTTAACTATAACAAACAAAAATGAATGGTATTCGTACGATTTAATTAAGATAAAAACGTAGTAATAATTTCTAAGTAGAAAATAATTTCTACTTATGAACTAAAATAGTTACAAAAATTATATAAACGGTGTTTATTTATGTGTTTTTATTCATATAACTTAATATAGTTTAAAAATATATGATCCCTTACCTCCATCACAAAGTACACTAGTAGCGAAAAAAAGGACCAACACATTCGAGTACACCATAATGTCCGTTCAAATCAAATAAGCGACTGATAGCGAACTACAAACGTATCCGTATGTTCACGTCAACTTTATATACATAACGATTGTGTCAGTGCAAATATCGTTATAAAGAAAATATTTCCGATACACAGGTCACATATTATCACCAACACATGACCGGCGGGTATATGGTAAATATCGGGAATAAACATTAATAAGCAAATTACTTATTTATAAAGGTTGCTTAGTGAGTGTTTAATTAAACACACGATCAATTTATCTCTTTCTAACGTCATCGATTTGACATTTGAAAGAATAAGACAGCACCGTTTTACTGATAAACCCTTAAGAAATATTTATAGGTGTAGACGTATTTTATTGAAGTTTTTGACCTTTAAAATCGATTAAAAGTTAAATTGTTAAGTTTGTTTGATTATTTACGAGTATAAGTTTATGTATTGTAGTTTAAAATTGCTTTGAATGGAAACGTTTTAATTGGAAATTTTACCTTATAGTTATTATGATAGATGTTTACCCTTAAATAATTAAGATAAGTAACTTTTAATTGAAAATAAATAAAATATTTACATTACGCATGGAGATTATTTAACAAAGATTTTGAACGAAGAATAAATCTTATTATACATTAAAATAATTTTTAGAAAAAAAAACGCCGGGATTTAGGCTGGGGTTCTATCACAGGACACTAATTATTGTGAAAAACAGCATTGTAAATCTGTTTATTTGAAAATAGCAACTATGCGAGTTTCTTGCTGTTTCTTCTCGCTGGAGGCTGCTTTTCGAAACTGTGGTAGTGCTTAAATATTGACGATTTAAAAACGCTTCATTGTGAAGTTTACTTTAAAAAAATTGATTTGAAGAATGTAGGTAATATACTTGAAACCTTATCCTAATAACACTATTAATAACAATGACATTACACTTAACAGAAAATTTCTTTGCCCAGTGAGATTAAAAAAAAACGTTGGTACCGTAGGAACAAATATTATAACTGTTACAAAAAAACATTTTTATTGAAATTGTTAGTATTACTATTTAAATATAAATACAATATAATATTGTTAAATAAAAAAAAAGTCATCGTAAGAATTTTAGTTGTGACGATACCATGTCATAAAAATGACAGAGGGAAGTCGTCAAAAAATTAATTCATTTTCATTCATTCCCAATTGAATAATGTCGCCGCTATCATGGCCGTTGTGTTGATAACTTTCGACTCTTGTGATAAAGTACTCACGGTGCATAACTTCGTTTTTTTTTTATCTTAAACATAAAATATTTGCTTAATTTTTAATTATGTAATATTTATAAAGAGCAATATTTTGATATTAGTTTCAAAGTCAAAGTCAAAAATCTTTATTAAATATAGAAGTGTTTACACTTGCTTATTGATAGTCAAAAATCTACCACTGGTTCGGAATTTAACACCTCGGACCTGAGAAGAACCGGCGAAAGAAACTCACTGGGATATTTTTATTTTTTTTTTCATTTTGCATGTACAATAATAATTATATTTTAGCTATTTGAAACAGCCTGGAGGCGATCATTTCATTCCCAAGGTGTGCAGTCAACTAAAAAGTCATTAGTGTTGTAATATCCTTTAGCACACAAACGCTCTAACGATTCTTTTGAATTTTATAATTGAATACTTTTGAACGTTTTCTGGGATCCTGTTGTAAACGTATCGGGTACTTGGAGTAACAAGTTTATTCTTGTTCCTAGTGTTAATAGAATGTACGTCACAATTTCTGGGAAAATCATTTATGTTTTTGTGTACATACATAATATTATCAAAAACAAATTGAGAAGCGACAGTCAGTTGGTAGTTAATTATTACGATCAACAATCAAATTAATTAAAAAACTATTTGGTTGTAAATATAAAATTGAAGTTAGTGTTGTGCTTTTCTGCCACCAAAAAGTTTGATTTTTTATCACCGCTGGCGCCGTCGTCGCTCTGTCTGTCAAAAACTGAATATGTATTTGAAAACCGTTAATTTTAATTCAATAAACTAATCTATAATAAAATTACGTTTAATTACTACAATAACGCAATATTGAATATTCCTTTATGGTAGCAGAGCGTGGTTCCGAAGTGGTACAGCTGGATTATTGCAAAGGGGCAATAAGTTCAATCAGGAAATATTGTCGATCCGATTTTAATTTGAAGTTAACGAATTTCACAATTTTGGTACATATTTCTGTTTAAATATCGCAAAGTGGGTCAAAATATGTTCAAACTGGAAAAATTGATCGGAATAGAGTACTTTGAAACGTGGAATTTAAAGATTTTAAGTTAAAAGTAGAGTATGAATTACATCATAAGATTACAAAGCTTCGAACTGATAATGGTAAAGAATACTGTAATAACAACTTTGAAAAAAACTTGTCTAATCATGGTATAATTAGACTTCTACTCCATATACCCAGCAAAATGGCATGGCCGAAAGAATGATCAGGACTTTAGTTGAACGAGTAAGGTGCATGTTGTTCTATGCTAACCTGGAGAAGAGCTACTGGGCTGAAGTGTTAGCAACTGCTGCCTATATTTTGAACCGTGTCCCAATAAAACGCTATAAATGATATTTGTGGGTTATTGCGAAAACACAAAGGGATATCGATTGATGGACCCTGAATCACACAAGAATCGCCACTGAGAGGATTATCATCATAATATAAGCGTAATTTATTAAACTTGAGAAAATAAACCAAATAAGCCTAAAGTCGAGGGGTTTACTTGTTACCACTCGAGAGTTTCACTTTCAATCTAGCCCTTGGTTACCAAGCTCCAGCTAATTCGATCCAAAATCATAAATATATGGAAAGTTTCAAATCGATACACCGATTAGCTACAGAATAAAAACTACTTCCGATATTTGCTCACATGTTTAATTCTCTCATTATAAAACAAAAGGTAGTTGAATAGTGTGGAACAAAAGCTAAAACAAATTTCCGGCAGTGTGAAATGACAAGTAACTTTGACAACTTTAACTTACAAATAAAATTAACTCTTGCTTGATAAAAAATTGTTTAATAAGTTTTTCTGCTCAATCATTTTGAGGCGTCTCTTAGGCATGTCATACGTGCAGAATGTGTTTTAGTAGTCTCTTTGACGGCTCTATTTCAAACGGTCATAAGCAGGTGCTCTCTACAGCCTACACTTCTGGTGCAAGACGACCATTAGACGTTGGCAAGAGTAAGTCGCTTGTCTTTGTGCTGTTCAAGCTGTAATTTCCTAAAGATTTTCAAGTAATATCCAACTTATATGCAAAATGAAATAATGACACTTTCTTAACCTAGCTATATATTATACTATAAAGGGGTACTTACTTCACTATTTACAAATAAGAATTTAAAATAGTTATTGTACACATCATGATCGCGTGGAATGGTGACAAGAATGAACCAGCCCTCCTGCCACTAGTGGAGACAAGCGGGGTGTTAAGCTATTTATAAAGGTTTTTGCACTACTACCCCAAAGTCCAAGTGGTTTAACTGCAATTGGGACTAAGACATAATTTGGAAAAAGAGATGAATATTTGGATCGTTTGTAATTTTGTATGAAGTGGTAGTCGGACAGTTCCTGTTGGCAGTCTTTCCTTCGCTATGGAACGTAACTGGAACGCCTATATATGTCACCGTAAAATTATAAACCGTTAGATTATAATCTATCTCGCGAGATTATAAACTGTCGAAATATTGTGAACCGTAACATACTGCTTACAGATTAGCGCATTAGTTTTAAGCTTATTAAAGTTAAATCATAAAAACTCTACCCTAACCTAATCGAAATATCATAAGCTATCGAAAGTTTTCACCTGTTATTTTGAGTTAAATAACCGCTCACAATATTTCGGCAGTTTACAATCTCGTGAGATAGATAACAATCCAACATTATTTACAACTCTACGGTAATAAATGTATATACAATATTGAAAAAGTCCAACCACAGAAGGATTTCATTGGCTCAAGTTAGTTATAATATTCTCAGCCTTAACTATGATGAGAAGTATGCATAGTTATGTAATTATATTCAAAAAATATTTCTCTGTGTAGTTATTACAATATTATCTTTTCAATTACTTTAAATAAAGAGTTTAAAGAGCACTTCCTGTCCTTATCTTAGTTCATACGTTAACGTATATATACGTTTGTATACATAATTGTGTATTTTCTTGTAATATATTATATAGCTGAAGAGGTACATATAATTTTTATTGTACATTTTAATTCAAACTTTGTATGATTGTATGTGATTTATATATGTACTTACTTGTTTGTATAATTTTTTTTTTAATAAGTGGGCTGGAAGCAATCTCTTCAAAGTCATAACTTCTATACGAAGATACCTTATGATATTTTTACGTGAAAATAAGCGAATATCTTTGATCTAATACGAAGCAAACCTTACTGTCATTAGTTCGAGAGTCGTTTTGAGTTACGGAGGGCCAATTGGCATCACATACACGTGCCAACAATAACGTTTGGGCGTGTAAGCCTTATGTATGACTGTAAACGTGTTAGGAAAATTTGAGACGTGTTCAATTTAACACAGAAATAAAATTGTTATGACTTAAGGTACGGCGATAAGTGGTACACGAAATTTTTAAAGTCAACGGAACAATAAACGTTAAAAGTATATTTGATTGATTATTATTGTGAATTTTTTTTAGTCGATTTGAAATCACTTTGATATATTACATATAACAAGTTGATGAATACTATAATTGACATTATTATAACTTAACATATACGAAGATGTATTACGTTCATACATCTCAGAAAACTACATGGACATATTCATTTTCATTCATTCATTCACATATAAGCTGTGCTATTAAGGCATCGTTATACATAAAACCCGACTGACAAATTTGAAATGAAAATATAAATTATGTTTCTTAACCGCAGAGCAGCGTTGTTAATACTGATAAAAGAGGCACTACAATATTCAGGCTCAAGGTACTCGTAAGCAACATTTTTCAATTCCATTGCATTCAAGGAAACCATATTAATTCTTCCTTTTCATATTTCAATCAAAAGTTTAACCATCCATCTTATATAGGCGAGACAAAGTAGGTCAACGTAGAAACGAGAGAGATGGAGAATAATTAATTCTTGTAAATTTAATAATATTATCGTACACACAAATGCGAAAAACGATGGATTTGCAGGAGAAAATTATATCGAAAATTCGATCATCGACAAGCACATCACTACTGTAGAATTTTATAATTATATCGAATCAAGTATTCACAGATTTATTTAGTCTACAATTTTACAGCTAAAAAGCACCGAGTTGGCTGAGTGGTTAGGACGCGTGCATCTTAATTTATGATTGTGAGTTCAAACCCAGGTGAACACCGCTAAATTTTTATGTAGTTCATTTGGTTTTATAATTCATCTCGTGCTTAGCGATGAAAAAAAACATCGGGAGGAAACCTGCGTGTATTTCATTTCAATGAAATTCTGGCACAAGTGGGCACACACACACCAACCTGCAACGGAGCTTCTTCTTCTCAAAGTACCATCTTCTATAATACATACATATAGCTTTTTTAGCCAAGACGTTCTTCTTCGACCCACACTGAGTCTTCCTTGGATCTTGCCCCGTATGTTGAGTTGTAGTAGTTCGTATTTTCAGTATCTCATTATGTGGCCGAGATATTCATAGCTTCTTTGTCTTTACGATATACAAATCTTCTACTTTTTTTTCTACGACCTAGCACGGTTATGTTTTTTATTTAGTCTTTATAGGATATCCTTAACATTCTTCTGATACCTACATTTCGAACTTTTTACAGCTCGATCCTGCGAGGATCCAAGCTTCAACGCCGTACAAGAGAATGGAGAAAACATAACAGCGTGCTAATATCACTCGTAGCTGGCTGATCAGCTTTTTATTGTACAGAAGTGACTTCAGCTTAAAGAAAGCATTACGGGCTTTTTCTATGCGGCATCTTATTTCAAGACTGTGGTCTTCTCTGTCATCGGACCCAGGATCCCAAATATTTGTATTTGCTAACTTTTTGTAGGGGGTGTCATTAAAAAGTAGACAGGATGGTATATAGAGCAGGTGGTATTTTACAAACTGTAATATATTTGTTTTTTTTTGTTATTGATTCTGAGGCCATACGTTGAACTAACAGACTGAACTTTAGTTATATGGTTCTGAAGTTCTTCCATTGTAGATGGAAATAATAATCTGTGTGTGTATGTCATGTTCCCATACCCACCTGCCCCAATGCTTCTCTGAAAATCATCAGAACCAAAATTTGGGGACAGAATACATTTTCTCTTACTCGCCGAAATTCACCTTGGACGAGGATAATGACGCCACTTCCCTTGTGTCTAGACTCACTCACACCAATAATATATCTATCTATCTATCTTAAGGATAATTTAATGTACTTTTCTTAATGCAATACTAAGTATTACTTTGATTATCCTTTGACGTTGTCAACGAGAAATTGAGTTTATTTATAATCAGGCAACCTGTTTGGTCGCTTGTCTTCCAAAAATAAGTAAAACTAAAAATAACTAAAGGTCTATTATAAAATGCAAGCTGTTAGGGCATGGCATCAAAATGGACCAAAAGTACAGAGATTACGAATTTGTCTGGAAGCGAGGGTTGAGTTGATTAAGGCGTGGATGTACGTGAAATGGCTTCATTTGAATTACAATGATTCTCCTTTTCTCGGTAGTTGACACCGGAGAAACTTTAAAAAATATAAATTATATTATGTAGCATGACGTCGTCTTAAAAAAAAATGTGCAAAGTACCCTCTGAATTGTTTACATAATAAAATAACATAATCAGCCTGTAAATTTCCCACTGCTGGGCTAAGGCCTCCTCTCCCGTTGAGGAGAAGGTATGGAGCATATTCCACCACGCTGCTCCAATGCGGGTTGGTGGAATACACATGTGGCAGAATTTCGTTGAAATTAGACACATGCAGGTTTCCTCACGATGTTTTCTTTCACCGCCGAGCACGAGATGAATTATAAACAAATTAAGCACATGTAAATTCAGTGGTGCCTGCCTGGGATTGAACCCGAAATCATCGGTTAAGATGCACGCGTTCTAACCACTGGGCCGTCTGGATTGTTTATTATTACCTTTTTATCTACATAAGATTTTTATTTACATTAGAATATAAAGTACAATAATAATGGGAGGGAAACGAAGCAAAAGTTGTGAAGCATTTATTAATAACAAAATAATTATCTTGTTATATGTAAGTTCAGTTTTATAGGTAACTGTTAAGTGTTAAAGTTTTACTATTATTTTTGTATTAAAATAAAACAGAACACATATTGTACAGTATATTTATTTTTACAGATCACATTTAAACATTAATACATTTTAACTTAATACAATGAACATTATAATCAGTACAATAATCTTACCTTAAATTACTTTCGCCATTAAAGCCCAAAACGAACTGAGCTAATCAATTCATATAGTGCTTTCAAAATCTGTAACCCTTCTTACATTTATAATTTATTTGACTACCCGCCTTTTTTATAAATATAGTCAAATTATGACCATATTTATGTACAACATATATTAAATAGCTTACACTAGTTTTTAGCGTGTTGTCTATGTCCTTAGAGCTATATTCTTTCTTAGCCGATTGTCCTTGGTTTAGCCGTAAAAGCGTAACATACATACATACAGACAAAGTAACCTTTGCGTTTATAATATTAGTATAGATAACGAAACATTTCAAATAACAATAGTTTTATTACAATTCTAGCAAAACGTATTAGGTTTTTTACGACGTAACAAATAGATAGAAGTATTTCATTGTGTTGTCTGTTTCGCGGAGATAAAAGCGAAAATGAGCGTCTGTGTGACGCGATCTCTCATCTCAGTGTCGAAATGCTCGTAGAGTTCAACATTTTATAGTTATATTATATATAAATGAAATTGTACATTTTAGAAATATAAAAACCTATCTAAACTACTACAGTTGCCTCTACTTTTGAGTATAAGGTTTGAAGGTTTTTTAAGTCACTTTTATACATTTAATGAAAGTAATGAAGGATCCAATATTACAACACAACGAAATTTCATGTTCCGTTATGTTTGCCTTAACCACGGAGCTTGATTAATTTTAAACAAAATTCAATGATTATCTTAATTTTTTGGATCAAATCAAGCGATCTTGGCTCAGAAATATTTTTATATTACATATTTATATTTGACAAACACAACACACATATATGACACAATATTTACTAATTCACAAAACAACGAAGGGAAGAGCTGTGCGATGCTGCATACTGCAAAAACTATATCGATATACCGATCCTGTCCAAATATTGTTGTTAAATTTGACCCCTTTGACGAAAAACCGAAAAAGGCACTTTTTTAAATGAACCAAATAATTAAATAGGTTCTACAGACGATCGTGAACTCAGATTACACAATAATAGGGAGATGGAGCGCTCGAAACATTATAGTGAAGCAACAAAAGCGAATACAAAATCAAAAGCGAATATAATTTCCCTGTTTTCTCTTTTCCTGTTTCCTCAAACGTATTAATAAACGCTTTTGATTAAATATTAGTTTTTTTGGTTTCACTATAGTGTTGCGAATCTGGTGTCTTATCTGAGAACGTGACAATTATTAATATAAATAGAAGCACACTACGCCAAGTCAAGAGCTCTCATAAAAATATTATGCTCTACAATACAAAACTAGGCTCTTAACCTAAACATGATGTACATACGAATAAATTTGATTTAGTTATCAGTCTGTTTTGTATGGGATGTGAACCGCATATTGAAGAGGAAACCTTTTGCAATGATTTTGTAAAGGTCGTCGTAGACTTGACGCTTTCTAAATCACATGTGATAAATAAAATCAAGGTGACACGATTTTTATCATTGCTATTTAGAAAAGGTAGCCTACTTTTTTTAGTGGCTTTGGGTCTATAAGTAATATTAATCATCACTTCATAAAGGTTTATATAATAATATATGATAAATTAGTGAGGAGTCAGTATTCTTTGATTTTGGTGCAGCATTTAAAATAATATTTAATTTAATTAATATGCGTATTTAATTCTATCGGTGGAATGAATTCACAAATCAGTACCTTGCCTGTATTATCTGTAGCTTTATTAGTGATTAAAAGTGTTTTTTAGAATTATCAAACTTTGACTAAGCATTAGCTTATTCAAAGGAACCGGTTTGAATAATAATATTTTTTTTGTGATTTTTAGAGTAAATATGAAAGCGAGTTGTTCAAATGCGCGATTACCTTTATCCAGTTCGATATTGTGTTACATGGAATAGGCTGTGAATGGGAGACGAGGCTGTACTTTCAGACAGATAAGGATGATTTATTCGCATACTCGATCCTATATTCAGCTCCGCGTAAATGCTGAACGGTTAGATTGAGGAATAAACAACACAAGCCATGTCGTGATAAGCTGTTTGCGCAAAATATAAACAAAAGTTTTTAAGAAACGACATGTCAGAATTATATTATAACAGCGGTCAGGAAGTCGAAAAAAAACGAATTATTATCAATGATTTATTAATATTATATTAATACAATAATTGTCTTACAAGTAACGACTGCTTTACTCGAAGTGGGAATGAAGAGTGATTAAAATAATTTTAGAATTAATAAAATTAGAAATTCAAACAATGGGGCATTGAAAGGCTGATACGGGGAACTTGGTCAATACGGGAAACTCGTGGGGTGGTCGCCTGGGAGCTTCCATCAGTTTGGTACGTCAGCCTATTCGTCGGATTAAAGGTTCCATAGCTCTTGTAAAAAATTAACATAACGCACGCTTCACGCTTTATAATTAATAAACAATTAACATTTTAATAAAAATATTATTTTTCATTATTTTTATACGCTTACTAAATTAATGCGAAAGTGAAAAAATGAAAACAGTTATGAATTCATTTTGTTCGCTTTAGAAACGCCTTGTAAAAATGAAACAAGTAAATGTTAAATTGCCGTGGTGTTTTTATCAGGCGTTTCAGGAGTGAGTTATTTTTTTTAAGTTTATTACCTCTACATAAAGAAGGCTAAGCTCGTGAATGTAACTTTTTATTCAAATATATGATAAAGATTTAATTTTTTTTCTATAGTTTTTATATTATACAATTATACTAATATTATAAAGAGGTACAATTTGTTTGTTTGTTTTTATTGTAAACTCCGGAACTAAAGAATTCTAAAAAAAAGTCACTGTTAGAAGACATACTATTCCTGAGTGCTATGAGGTACATGTCATTCTTATCTTAATTAATTTACAGCATCCTTGCAAGCCGGATGGGTCGCTAGTTTTACTGTGTCTTTTCAAGTATAGTCTAATGAAAAAAGTATTCGGATTGCTTAAAAATATCTATTGTGCTATTTTATAAGTGAGTAAGTATAGGACAACATCACATACATTACTCTGATCCCAGTGTAAGTACCTATAGCACTTGTGTTATGGAAAATCAGAAGTAGCGACGGTACCACAAACACCCAGACCTAATACAACATAGAAAACTAATGAACTTTTTCTACATCGACTAGGCCGGGAATCGAACCCATGAAAACCGGTGCACACACTACTCGACCACGGAGGTCGTCACATTATGTCTATTGTCTGTCTATTTATACATTCTATATGATGAGTGTGTGCCACCTAACCAGACGGGCTTGGACAAAACCATACCATTAGGTGAATTTAATGATTACATATGTTTTACATTAACAGCCTGTAAATTTCCCATTGCTGGGCTAAGGCCTCCTCTCCTTTTGAGGAGGTTTGGAGCATATGTGACAGATTTTCGTTGAAATTAGACACATGCAGGTTTCCTCGCGATGTTTTCCTTCACCGCCGAGCACGAGATGAATTATAAACGCAAATTAAGCACATAAATTCAGTGGTACTTGCCTGGGTTTGAACCCGTAATCATCGGTTAAGATGCACGCGTTCTAACCACTGGGCCGTCTCGGCTCATTTAATTATTAATTTATTATTATTATTTATATATTATGTACTTTTACTTTAAACAGTCGATAGTTTCAGAAATGATCATTCTGACTATTAAGTTTGTAAGGCAATATTGTAACAAATACTTGACAATTTCTCGTCTCGAAATGATTATATTTTAAATTTGTTCCATACTTGTCCTAAAGTTAATTCTCATATTATAATGTTAAGCGAGTTTTTATTTATTTTACATAGTAGGTAGGTAGGTGGAGGGGAAAGTAGGCCATTTGATGGAAAATGTTTACCACCATAGACCATAGATATTGATATTGGCACTTATTTGGCTATTTTCTTTCACTATTGGGCTTTATTTAAGTTAATAAATATAACTGAAATGTTGGAGCAATTTTTTCCTGGTTAAACTGCTGTTTACAAACAACTTCGATTGACTGAAGTACATTTTTCCGCCCTTTTAAAACTTTGACACAAGACCGCGAAACACGTATACGAAGAAATAAAAGTTTTCTTAAGAAAGAAAATTAATGTCTTGTTTTTTCCTTAAAATTCTCTATATGTGTTTAATTACTTTCGAGGTTGGCCCTCCTCGTACATAGCCCTCTTGTTTTCCGTCAAACAATATAGAACTAATTAAATATATTAAGATGATCCCATAGACAATTATTGCTTTTTAACTAGTTTGAAACTTTGTAAGATCCGAGAAGTCCCTAAAAGCATTATATATGTGAGTTAGTAACCATACGGAAAATATCACAAAAGGAAACTTTACTTTATTTGTCACTGGCTAGATTAGTCCTTATTGCAGTCGGAATTATATGAATTTTAAACGTTTTTTGTTTGTAATAATTGTCATTAAAACTTTTCAATCAGGACCAATGTACGTAAGATAGACGATAGACACAAGAATATCTACATATAGAAATACTATCAAGTTAACCTTCAATTTATCCGTCGTCCTATAATGCTTTCAAGTAATGGCTTTTTGATTGATTACAGCACTTGTATCGAGATGGCTCGGTTGATCAATTACAAATCAATCTTAATCGAAGATCTAGAGTTTGAATACGATCAAGAAATGTTGGTTATGAGTTTAGTTTGTTTCATTCATTTCGATTTGTGTACGGAATTGAAGAAAAACATGGAGATTTATGCGTAGAATTAAATTCAAAATGAGGGACAGCAGTGCGATTCTGTAAGAATTCATTTCGTATCTCAATCCTGAAATATTGTCAGCTGACTTACAGTGAAGAGCCGAGATGGCCCAGTGGATAGAACAGGCAACCACTGAAATTTTATGTGCTTAATTTGTGTTTATAATTCATCTCGTGCTCGGTGGTGAAGGAAAACAAAATGTGTCTAATTTCAACGAAATTCTGTCACATGTGTTTCCACCAATCCGCATTGGAGAAGCGTGGTGGAATAAGCTCCAAACCTCCTTAAAGGGAGAGGAGGCCAAACCAAGCAAAGGGAAATTTTCAGGCTTTGATACTTGAATCGAACATGTCGTTTTAATGTGAAATTTTCTGTATAATAACAATATAAAAAAAAATTATCATTGTTTTTTTGTTGAAAAGTTTGAAATAAAAATTTGGATAAATCGTACTTATGTTTTTCCTATGTTAAATATTAACTCTTTCTATTCTTAAAAAATAAAAAAGAAACGAACTTCGAAAAGGAGGAAAGATAAGTTTTGCTTGAAACGTTGGGTTAAAACAATACAGTTGATGATGATAAAATTAAAGAGGTAGAAAGTTTAGGTAATTTGGATTCTATTATCTATAAAAAATACAGAAAAGAATAATATATGCAATCTAATTCAGGTTATTGAAGTGTTCACCAAGTATAAGGAACATTTTTGTGACACTGAGAAGAAACGAGTGGATAAAACGGTCTTGGAAACGTAAGATAAGTTATTAACGAATTGCTGTCCGAGGAGATTTCCAAAGCGTTTGTTATGTTTGTTATAGCATGGGTTTTAATTTCACATCTGTATAGCGTTTGGCAACCTCTTCAGTGGACGTGTTATTGGAAAACGTAAAAAAATAAGAATATGACTTGAGATATTTGTAGAGAAAAATAGAAGTGCTTGCCAAAAAATCACAGACCATACTGACAATTGTAATTGCTAAATGACGTGATAATCTAATAAGTTGCGGAAGATATAGTAATACACCCAAAGCGATCGCCTAAAGTCTAGGACCTAGACTAAAGGGAAAGCAAAGTCACAAGAGAGATTTCCCTGATATTACGTTCTTCTTCTGATTAATAGTCTATTCATTGTTGTTATTTACAACTAAATTAAAAACATTTAAATCAAGGAACATCATCCAGGTGGTATCATGCAGATATTATCGATCTCGGCAAATTTGTTACTATAGGGTTTATATGGAATTTTATCGAACAGGAAAAAAAGAGAAGACTTAACTAACCATCCATGTTTTATGCGGTGTGTCTAAATCGTCCATATTTATTATAATGGGAATTAATTTTTTAAGGATAATTTAATTTACTGTACTCATTTGGTTACTAAATGAATCACTGATGTATACATAGGTATAATCACTCATACTTCCTTTAATTGTATTGTTCTATACATAGGACTGGATCTGTTTGACAAACTAACTGTCTGACTGTCGGTTTTAGTCGACATTTGCGTAAATAGACAAATACCAGTTTTGTTAATATTCACGTTTATTTACAAATGAAAATAACAAAATTAATTTTGATCACTCATACTTCCTTTAATTGTATTGTTCTATACATAGGACTGGATCTGTTTGACAAACTAACTGTCTGACTGTCGGTTTTAGTCGACATTTGCCTAAATAGACAAATACCAGTTTTGTTAATATTCACGTTTATTTACAAATGAAAATAACAAAATTAATTTTGATTATAATCTTCATTATCTTAAATGCGTAGCACGTTTTATAATTATTTAATAACAGCTTATGATATTGCATTTGAACGAAATACCACATTCAAACCGAAATCGTTTATTAAAGCCATGATCGGAATATATTACAAAAACCAGATTTTTACCGTATTGGGCGTTTTTCTGTACCTAATTTGAATATTATTCACAAAATTTACTCATTATTAAAATATTTTACGGTCTTGTTAATATTGCGACATCTATTTACAAAGAGATAAATGAATATACTTAAATAGTGCAATATTTATTAATAATAAATATTTACACTAACTTCCGCAATGAAGTCGTGCATCTGTTACAATCGGTTGACCTGTTTCGGATAACTGCCAATAAATGTCGTTGAAACCCTCACAGCTTGTTGAAATGTTTTATGGACTATAAATTTGAACTTTGAAGGCCCACAGAACTTGTGCTTGGCGAGAACTTTGAAGTTATATTTGTTGAAGGGATCGGAATCGGATTGTTTGGTGTAAACTTCCTATGTTGCGTGTGTTTATACCATTTGCGTAGCATTTGCTGATTTCAAGATTAGAGTTTGAAAAAAGATGTCTATTATATTTGTAAGTATGATTAAGTATGAGCAACTGATATTTAATATTTATTTTACCGCTGAACGTCAAAACTTTGTATTGCTGTGTTAAAGTTTAAAGGAGGAGTTAATCACTTTGAATAAATTTATAAATTTGATGTTTTTATTCCTCGGTTCCTATCGATCGAATCTACAAACAGTATCGTGGGTAGTTTTACATTCAACCGCCGATACGTTCGAACAGTGAATATTTAAACGAAAGATTTGTTCGTTTTACGGAAAGAATACTTCAAAATAAGTACTCATAAAGCATGCCTTTGATTTTAAATCAGGATCTCAGGATATGTCTTACAAGCTAGTCAATAAATTATTTGATTAAGTAAAAATAATATTGTAAGGTATTTCTTTATTTTTCGGCTTCTGGTTGACCATAATCCTACTAGTACTGACAGAAGAATAAGCCTGTTTACTGTCGTCTTAAAGCTACCTAGGATAGGATTCTCAAGAAACACAGCATACGATGAACAGGTTTTTTTCTAATATTCTAAACTAAATTATTGAAACTAGAACCACTTGTTATAACATCCCTAGTTTGCAATTTGCTGTACTACGGAACTTTTCGATGAGATTTCTTATATTAAAGGCAGGTGGACGAGCAAATGGGTAAACTGGCGCTGAGTAGTGACCATCGCTCGTCGAAATTGGAGTTATAAAAAGTACATCACCAATGCGCCATCAACCTTGGGTATAAGACAGAACACAGACAGACAGCCTCATAGTAAATAACAAAGCGCTACCATCAAGCTATAACGTATTAATATTCAGATCCAGATATTGTATCACTGATCGATTCATCGACTTGTTTAATTGACTCAATGTTCTGTTCAAGTAAACTTGGTTCTTCTTAATTAACTTTGTAACTACAGTATGAAATTTCTCCTTAAGTATTCTTGGATGAGTTTCAATTGAATTAACATAAAATTAAACTTGCAAAGAACGGTAAAAACAGGGACAGCGCTCGACCTCTTGGGTTACCGCAAATTATAAAAAAATTTGAATTCGTCATTTCACCATTGGAACGGCTAATTTTAATGTAATGCTACCGGTTTGAAATGTACATTTTATCGAGAATAGCCGGTAAGTTCAGAAGTTTTGTCGCTGTCATTTTAAAGAAGACAAGAAAAAGTGCCAGTGAGTGAAAATTACGGGGAACCCTTCTAAAATAAGCTCGAAGAAAGAGTATAAGGTAACTTTATTTTACCGTAGTTACTCTTTTTCATGAATATGTCACGTCTTAAAATTATATTTATGTATCCTATATGATTATTCAATTCTAGCTTTTTTTATAATTGATATAATACTATTCAGTAAAATCAGTTACATTTATTTATGAATATTCGACCGGGATGTGTTGCAATGTCTCTTTATATTTTGTAAACATTTATCCGATACGACTTGCAAATTGGAAACAAGCAAAATTGGATGAGAAGAGGAGAAGAGGCATTAGCTTAATATCATTAAGTAAAATGGCTAGGCTGTTAATAAAAAGGCTAATTAAACTATTTGGCTATTATATGTAAATAATATAATATAGTGTTGTAAATAAAATTTATGACGCAACTGTATTCTTTAAGGCTATCAAGTCGTCTATGCGAAATTGCAATTTTGATGATATTTTATTAAATGAATATCTTGTTTCCGTTTATTAACTTGTATTTAACTTTAACGTTTCGACCGAGGGATCTCAAGTAAACGCGAAAGAGAGAAATTCCAATTTGCTCGAGCCATTCTTTGGAATTGTTATGACTTAAGTAACAAATACTAACTGTATACGTTGAGCACATTTCGTTTTATGAATGTTGTTATTATTAATTACTTGTTGGCTGCCTAGCCTCCATTCCGTGAAAATTATTTGAAAATTAACCAGCAGGCCTTGCTGAGCCCTCGTAATGATAAGATCATTACATTTTTAAATTGTTTTTATTTACCGAATATTTTCTGTAGAGCTGTATAAAGTTATTAATACGATATGCTCATCTTCATTTATTGAAAGATTTTAATAAGTCTTTGCTTTTGTAAGTTATAAAAAAATTTAGTTATGGTAGTTTTCGTTCGCCGCTTTTACGATGTGTGAGAAAGGGAAGCAAACGGGAAGGTTAGGTGCCCTAAAACTTTTACTGCAGCCCTGACAGCGTGAAAACAAAATTTAGAAGAAAATTTAGTACATATAACAAACAGATAAATAAATAAACGTCCTTTCGCTAAAATACTTAGAAGAAAATTGACCTGATAGATTTCTGGACACGAAGGCCTATCGCCAACGGGGCTGGAGATATCATAAGGTGTCTATACTTACACTCACTCATTTCTACTGTAATAATGTGATGGGAGACAAATTTGATACCACATGAGTGAAATAAGGTACTGATGGTAAGTTGTCATCACCATAGATGGTAAGTCCTCATAGATATTGACTCTGTAAGAATTGTTATTATCCCTTACTTCACCAGTGCAGCAATAACTTTGGAAACTCAGATATTATGTCTGTTCTGCCTGTGTATATTGGCTCACTCACCCTTCAAACTGGAGTGTAACAATAAAAAGTATTGCTACTTGGCGGTAGAATATATAATGGGTGGGCTGTACGTACACCGGCTGGCTTGCACTAAGCCCAAACAGTAAGTCTTCACATTAATTTTCATATTTTTCGATATATATTTATTAAATAAACAAGAAATCATTAAGAAGTAATAAGTCGTGTCAAAATCAAAATATTCTTTATTCAAGTAGGTTCATAAAAGCACTTTTGATTTGTCGTGTTACAATGTTGAATTAAATGTAAAGCGACCTACCGAACTACGGTTCGTAAAGTAGATTGTACCGAGAAAACGGGCAAGAAACTCATTAGTTACTCTTTTCCACCATTTTAAGTACAGAGTCAGTCAGTAACGAACAATTAAATTTGGATTTAAAAAACCTGCCTCGAAAAAACAGATAAAAAAGTGTGGATACGAAATCCACACTTTTTTATCTGTTATCTAATATTGTATTGAGGAATATTATCCTTATTTTTTTTTTAAAAGCTTCAAATATTTTAAAACGCCCAGTTACTCTGTAGTATCCTATTATAGAAACGAATACCGTGTTCCAAGAAGGATATAATAACATTGCTAACGAACATACAAAAGTCAATTAATAAGCTTGTATATAAGTTCTGACATATGAAACTGTAATTATAAATTAATATATGAACATGTCTATACATTTCTATCTTCTAATTCATTCATATATTACTAAATCTTAAGCTAAATGATCCGAAGATTATTCGGCAGTTGGAATTAGATTAATGATGAACTCGTGGGTAATCTCTGTGTAAATAAAATGAGCAAAGCGCAATGATGGATTAGACCTTAATTGGGATGACAGTACCAAATGTTCTTTAATTTCTGCAGACGTTCCGCACCGATAAATTATGAGACTTTATCAGTTTCGCTAACAAAATATTTTGTACAAAGTAACAGTCATTTCAAGATTATTTGAGTTAATCAACACATCAATTAATAAAGAGTTTATAAATTAAGTAATACCTATACCTATTTATTTGATTAGATCTAATGTTTGTTGACTTTTAACAAAGCATAAAATTTGCCATATGTTAAAGATAAACTGGTTACGTGCGAGTCAGACTGGCGTGGCGAGGGTTTCGTATATAAACCATTTGACAATATTTAGACACACACTAACTAGGTAACAAGTTAAAACGACTTAAACGATTATTTTTCAAAAAAAGGCATTACAAGATGCACTTTGTCATGCATTTTTGTTATATGCTGTAATATATAAATATATTTACCACTCTGTGCATCGCTAGTGCGCCGACAACCTTGGGAACTAAGATTTAGAAGAATTATGTTCGTTATATGCTGGGTGATACTCTGTCAAATGCTTATCAACAATCCATATTGACCCAGCATTAAGGAATAAGTTCCAAACTTCCTCCTCAAGGCGAACCTTTGCAAATCATTTATATTTACACTATAAACTGGAAATGTTTCAATAACCTTAGGTTTTTAAAAAAACGAAAAGGAAACAATACATTTTTGCAAATCATTGTGACGCAAGAAACTGGTATATTATACTATTTAGCCCTACATAGGGGTAAACTTCGCTGCTGCTTTTCAGTTACAAGCAGTTGTCAGAAGTAACAGTAGGAACGGTTAATAAAAAAAAAACAAGATTCGTAAATAATATTTATTGAAAAATAGTGGTCAACTATAGGCCACTAAGTACACGCACACTAGTAACGTTGTATGAAGTTTGGCAAGTGCCAGGCGTAGCTGTCACGCACACCAATAAAATAAAGTTGGGTCGTTTGTTTTAGTTCTTTTGTACCGCGTCTATCTATCTAGATCTATCTAGATAATAAATTCTATTATTCTTATTCTATCTAGATAATAAATAATCTAAGCATATTTGCGTTGCAAACATTTGTACGTTTCGGTCTTCTACTCTTTTTTTTTAAATATTTTTGTTGTCAACACTAAAACTCGTTAATAGCTACCATATAAAAGAGTAATAGTATAAACCATAAATTCATGATTCAAAGCAAGCTCCACTTTGTAATCAGACCGGTATTTTTTGGTAAATATTTATTGAATCCTAAAATATACAAAGAATAAATGGAGTTGTGAAATATATGTACGAATATTTTTTCTGACGAATCAATTTAGATTTGAATTTTAAAATGAAAAACAATCATTCAGAAAAATAAGCTTTCAGGCGCAGGACCAACGGCTTTACGTGCTGTCAGAGGCACGGAAGTACACACACTCCCAACTTTCAGACTTCGGGTACATAATTTCGAGTACATAATTTTTGAAGAGCTGGCACAAGCAGACAGCACAGTAAAAAAATTTAGAAATAGTTTTTTTTTATTATGAGTACCGTATATAATTTTAAATGCATTTCGTGGAAAGCTGTTATTTGATATTACAAACAGAATAACTACTTATCACACAAGTACATAAGAAATTTCCTCTAACAAATTACTTTAGCAATCTGGTAAATCCCGTAAACATGTTTTATGGTTCCTGATTCTATTTTACTTTGGGATTTATTAATACAGTTGCTAAGAGAGAATGAATTATTTACAAGACACTGTTTTACAACGTCTCTAAGATTTAGTGAAACTACTTATTTATATTTAAGTATGAACTATGTGACTATTTTGGTTGATAATAAACATTGTTATTGTGTTGGTTTATATTGCTTAAGTTCTTCTATAAGATTTATTTAATAATAGGAGGGCTTTGTACAAGCCCAACTGGGAAGGTACAATCCACTCATCAGATATTCTACCGCCTAATGGCAGTACTCAGTATTGTTGTTTTTCGGTTCGAAGGATGAGTGAGCCAGTGTAACTACAGGTACAGAGGACATAACATCTTAGTTCACAAGGTTGGTAGCGCGTTAGCGATGTAAGCAAAAGTTCTCACAGCGCCATATCTGTGGGTGGTGGTGAGTGGTGACCACTTAACATCAGGTGTCCCATTTGTCGCACGTCCTTACCTATATAAAAAAAAAAGATCGCGACATACATGTACTCTGAGAACATTTAAGTTCTTGATTTTAATGATCCTTTTATGACAGACAGACGCACATTTGGCATAGGTTTAATAAGAGACGCGTTGAGATTAATCAATAAATAATTCTCTATTATAGATTCATTTTAATTCATTCATAGTTAGTTAAACATTTCAAGAGACATTTGAAAACAACTCTTGTGTCTTTTGTTTTGATATAAAAGCAGAAATAGAGCGAAGTCTCTTTAGTTAATTTTATTGAATACACCCGATAAATGAACTCTGAGCTTATATACTGTAATATGCAAATTAATTTCGAGATTCAGATTGCTCAAAGGAAATTACTTCGTTCCACTTATTACAGCAAAAATATAAGAAGAAACATGAGTGCCTTTGAGACGTTTATGAGTCTAGATGTTTTATTTATTTATTAGGAAAAGTTATGACGAGCATAAATTTTTTATACATTTTTTTTGTATTTTATTAATAAATTATTTTATTTATTATAATTATAATTATACATAAGAATTATTTGCATTAAGGCTTTGAGTAAGCACGGATTTAAGATTTATATTTCAGCCAGCGTTTGCAATGTAATCGCAAAAATATATGTTTATTTATGACATCACATTAGAAACCTATAAAAATATCAATATTTATATTATGCATGTATCTATATATATTTAAACTTTCCTCTTGAATCACTGTATCTATAAAAAAAACCGCAACAAAATCCGTTGCGTAGTTTTAAAGATCTAAGCATACACAGGGACAGCCAGACAGCGGGAAGCGACTTTGTTTTATACTATGTATGTAGTGACATAGTTACTGTTCAAATTATGAATGCATAGAATGATGGCTAGAATGCTATCGGTCCACCTGATATGTGTTCATCACTGTACACACACATTGGTGTCATATGAAATAACCATTACCAACACCGACAATGCGCCACCAATCTTTGGAACCAAGATAACACTGAGCTATGACACTATGAGAGTTTTATTTTTCATCGGATTGATATATAATGAGTGGGTGGTATCTACCGAGCCGATTTAGCACAAAGCCCTCCAACCAAGTATTCACTAATAATATTGTATGGCAAAAAGAACCAGCTCAGTATATAATAGTCAAGTCGAAACAAAGGATTGGTTTTCAAATGGTCCCTTTACTTCGGAAATTACGATAAACCGATAAAGAAAATCGAAAAGAATGGACTATACAAACATATAAAAATATGTATTTACATGTTAAATTAAAAGGATTAATATAATATAATAATAAGAACACCTTTCGTTCCATTTTACGGTTATTGCTTTTTTAATGATGGTAATATTATTCCTTCATATACCTATTGCATTGTGTAATGGTATTTTAGGTCCAATGAACTAATTATATATTGATTTAACTGCCTAGTCTAAATCCTTAAGTATAATTTTATAGGCAAAGTTTTGTTTGTCTACTCATAATTGGCATTGAGTGTATTTTGAGAAACAATACCCGTTGGGTAAGCGAGTAGAAGCAAAGTATTATTAAAATTATGAACGTCGCAGATCCTTAATTAAGAAACCTTTGATAATATTAAAGCAGGCTGTATAATTTTTGCTGACTTAATTCCAGAGTTAAGTAAATCCATTGCTAAAATAATATATGTATATAAAAGTATTTGTTTTAAATATTTAAATAATATTATTATTGTCATGTCTTTGTAACCGAATTTAGACATTTAGATTTACATACATCGTTTAATGAAGCGTAAATATTCAATATTTTAACAAATCACAAACCTATATCCTACAAATATTTTAGTATTTCAATTGATTCGTTCCGTTTAGATTTAAATATTTATTTTGATTAATAATATGGTTTTTATTTTGACTCGAAATTAAGCTTATAGTTAAAATCGGACAAACAAACAGCTATATTATAAAAGTATATTAAGTGTATTTAATTGTAATTAAAAACCTAACGTCCCCGAAACAAAATGTTATAGTGAAAAATAAAGTGCAGTTTGAGTGCATCATTTTCGAGCTGACATTTTACTGTTATTTATGGTTACTTATAACCTCTGTTGGTAGACTACAGATGTTATAAATAGCGTTTATAAGACGAGCACACTTGCTTTTGGATCTAGATTCTTGGTTGTGAATGTAGATTCTACATATCGGGCACGAAATTCAGTAGCTATTTACTTTTTACCACCAATTTACATTATATAAAATCAACGAACAATAACGTAACTTTTATTACCTATATTTGAAGTTCATTGGTGTTATTAATATAATATAATTATATTATGTATTCAAAACCTACCTATTTAGTTGTTATACAATTTATGCTTCGCAGTTTGTTTTTTTTTAACAGTAACGGTAGTAGCTCTAATGAAACTACGTTTCATTTGGCTTTCATGACATTAATTATTGTTTAACACGCTTATTCATGGCAGTACTTCTCAATAATTAAACAATAATTCACGAACAACAGCCTTTACATACGCAATTACGTTCCAGACGTCAAATTTGTTTAAGTAAAATTATACTTTGGAAATATTTTCTGCTTTTTTCATATCAAGATATATCTTTAAACAATTAAAATCTTATGTAGAATTTAAGCGCTTAAGTTTCTGTAATACGTTTATCGTGAATATTTTTTATAGTGGTAATTTTTTTATTTCAAATTAAACTTTTGAAATAATTACGATTAAAAATAATGAAACGTTCACCATAATAAAAGTATTGTCATTGTGATTATTGCAAAAATGAATTGTGTAAATTGTTTTATTGTGTCCATAAATTATTTATTTATTTAATACAACTCAACTCACAGTAGTCGACAAAGAACAGCTTGGGACGCACATGCTGAGCACCCACGCGCGTAAATTAACGACCGATAAATTGCATTCGTAAAAGTTAAACGTAGTTCGAAGTTCGAAGCATGGTTGTGAATTATCGTAGGAAAACGTTTTAATAACACACTATAAGCCAGATTGTAAAACGAGAAGCACGTGAAGCGCAAATGCATATTCTAAATTCAAAATACAAATTTCCGGTAGTGCGAAACGACACGTATTTTTGTTCATATGTCACCGATTAATAATTGAAGGGACAGCACTTTTGATGTACTAACAAAAAGACGCGTCGTTTCGCACTACTGGGAATTTACATTTTCTATAAAGTTCCGCGCGCTCGTATGGCACAAGGGACATAACTTAGTTCCTTAGGTTAGTGACGCATTGGTGATTTTATTTTATTTTTTTTCGCTGGAAAGACACCTTTACTCGTTTCCCCCACATGATGTGGGGGGGGGGAGTATCTGGGGCTCACCAGCACCTTCCTGGAAAACCCACCATAAAAACAGCGGTATCCACTCCGTGTTTTCGGTACAGAGACCCCACTAACGAATTGGCGATCTAAGGAACTGTTAAAATTTCTTACCACGACCATTCTGCTTTTAAAAAATAGAGGCTATTTTTTGGTGATTAAAAAATATTATAACCGAAAATTATTTCTCTACTAGCTTATGTCATTTGCTGGTTAGTTAGTTTAAATCCAGATATCGAAAGAGCCCTTATTAAAATAACGAATAATAAAATAATTTAATCGGTAGAGGAGGAGTAGAACGTTGAATGTTTCCATTTCAGTGAATATTTATAATGACATTTGCGGATTTTGATTTTATACTCAAACGTGATAATTATATTAGATATTGATCGAATTATTATATTTGAGTTACGAAATTCGTTTTATGTTTATCAAATTTTTCATTAAAATTATATGTTATCTGACTAAATTATTTTTTTAATTCTTGGATGTTTTTAAGCAAACATTTTTATATAAGCATGCTCTGTATTTTTATAAGCATGCTCTTTATACGAGCTAGTTTTTCATACTTAGTTCCCTTTTGTAATTTTTTTTCGTTTATTGCTTGTTTTTTCTTTGCATTCATAGTGTTTTTTTATTTACTGCCTCGTTGGTCTTGTGGCTTGATCTATAGCCATGTTTCTGTGTTAAAACCTCAGGCCAATAAAAAGTTATTGGATTTTTCTATCGGAAAATTCTCAGTAACAGCCCGAAGTCTTGAAGTTGAACACACACGCATACACTTTTGCACTGTGTGTGTATTGTGTGTGTATAATATGCCCTGCATAGTTGGCTGGCCATGAGATTGACCCACGTAGAATTTGTCTTTACGACATCATCATTATTTTAACTCAACTTTTTTTTAAATATACATTCGCGTCAATTATAAAGATTCAAGACTTAAATATGTATATTTACGCGTAATACGACTCAGTACCGAATGTAAAGCTAGGCCCAGATGTGTGGTAAGCGAGATAATTACAACGAAGGGATTTCGCTATATTTGACTCACAAAGCAGCATCAGGTTTACAGAACATCCTCGTCTTAGTTTAGCTTGCTCGTACGCGTCCTTATAATATTAAGTTTCTGTCAGCAACTTCGCCCGCGTTTGAGGAGAGGATGGGGGCAGGTAATAGTTAACATTAACATTTTATGTACACCTGATAATATGTATTCAAAATTTCAGTATGGTTGAGTAGTTAAGACGTATATCTAATAAGTAACATCTAATATTAGATGTAGATGCATATGGGAATGATCAAAATTCGAGTGTACTTGTTTTTCCAAAGCTGGAAAATTCCTCCATGTCACATGTTGTTTATGCGACGCTTGCCATTTACGATCAGGAGATCACTTCTACTCGTAGTACAATAAAAAAAATA
This sequence comes from Vanessa tameamea, assembly GCF_037043105.1. NCBI lineage: Eukaryota > Metazoa > Arthropoda > Insecta > Lepidoptera > Nymphalidae > Vanessa > Vanessa tameamea. Next base: position 1,523,638 of record NC_087319.1, on the reverse strand, counting down.
TAAATATTTTTTATGAAAAATATTTATCAAAATTTAATTTAACAAAAATAAAATAAAGTTAATTGCAATTTAATTAACTTTATTTTATTTTTATTGTTGTAACTTTAAATAGATGTTAGCAGACATAGGTGCGATTATGTAAGAATCCACATCGTATCTCAATTGTCAAAAGTTGATAACCTAATTAAGATGACACGCCATTTTGATACATATTTGCTATAAATTTTATAATAATTATGGTCAATATTGCATATCATATTCCGATATTTGACGCGTTTAGCGGTGATTTGCGAGCTTTTTCTTATAGATTACTCTGACTGTTGATAGACGATGTGATGCCACTACACAGCCAACGCACTAGAGCAAAATGAGTTCCTACATTTTATTGCTCACGGTTCCTTCTTAAATATATATTTCTAATAGACTTAATAGAAAAAAATTGCTTCCTGCAAATATCCCGTTGCTGATCAATAATCTACCTTCTTATGAAGTCTTGGAGGTTATTCCACCAGGCGGCTTTAATGCGGTGGTAAATTAACATTTAGAATACGCAAGGATCCTTATGAAGTTTTCCTGTAGATGTATATACTTAACATATGTAACGCATACGTGCTAACTTGTGTTTTTTTAAGGTTCATCTGTCCCTGTTTGTAATAAAATCTTACATGATAAATTTCATCCTTTATGTTATGGATGTGAAATTTTAGCCGTAATCTTTTAAGCCGTAATTAACAGAATTATAAATCAAACAGTTAAAAGTAAAAGAGAAAAATTAAAAAAGGCTTTTAGCACTGGCGTATATTCCATTTGCCAGTCTGCCTATCTGTGACATATAAAAGTAACGTATAATTAGATTAAGGTAATAATAGCGTAGTAATAAATATAGATATATTAACCCTCAATTATATTCTAACATACGACCTTGACATACTAAATCTAACAGAAGACGCTATGGTCCTGTGCCAAATTCGTCAACTCATAAATTATAACTATAAAAAACAGATAATTTCCTAATATATACCTAACGATCTTCCGAATACATTTTTAGGTTGTTATTGTACATTTAATGAGTAATATTTTTTACATCGCCAATGTTTACTTGGTGGTACGTCTGGGTATGTACCACCCACTTATCAGATATTCTACCGCCAATCAGCAGTAGTCAGTATTGTTGTGTTCCGGTTTGAAGGGTGAGTAAGCCAGTGTAACTACAGACACAAGGGACATAACATCTTAGTTCCCAATGTTGGTGGCGTATTGGTGATGTATTGAATGGTTAATATTACTTACAGCGTCATTGTCTATGGACGGTGGTGACCACTTAAAATCAGGTGGCCCATTTGCTCGTCCGGCTACTGATATCATAAAAAAAAGATCTTTCGTTCACCGTCCAAGTTGCAAGGTGAACGAAAGACTGCGAGACTTTTATTCTGAATCAGACACGATTAAATAAGATAATTTACATTTTGTGAAAGAATCTTTTGCGGCTAACATTTGAAAATGAAAAAAAAAACTGCTATAAAATTATTCTTCAATATACATTCTTTACACAGTTACTGAGTTTGAACTACATGCGGAGTTTTGTTATGAAGTTTCTTCCTGTATGAGATAACATTACATTCTAATATTATTAAATTTTGTATAATACTATGTTGCTTTTATTGACTGTTATTAATTATGTTTTTTACATTAGCAGCCTGTAAATTTCCTACTGCTGGGCTAAGGCCTCCTCTCCCTTCGAGGAGAAGGTTTTGGAGCATATTCCACCACGCTGCTCCAATGCGGGTTGATGGAATACACATGTGGCAGAATATCGTTGAAATTAGACACATGCAGGTTTCCTCACGATGTTTTCCTTCACCGCCGAGCACGAGATGAATTATAAACACAAATTAAGCACATGAAAATTCAGTGGTGCCTGTCTGGGTTTGAACCCGAAATCATCGGTTAAGATGCACGCGTTCTAACCGCTGGGCCATCTCGGCTCTCATGTGTGATAAAATAATAATAAATGTATAACATACTACTTGGCTGTAGGACTTTTTGCAAGTTTGGGTACAACCCTGTGATCAGATATTCTACCGATAAACAGCTATCGTATTTATGTGTTCCGGTTTGAAGGGTGAGTGAGCTTATGTAACTACACAATCGACAATATATATAATAGTTTTCATAGTTGTTATTTACTTGTTGACGTCCAGGTAGGATATATTATATACATACATAATTGTATTTAATTAACATAAGTTTGTATTTTAAATTTTGATAAAGAGTAAGATTCTTGCCGGCTCTTTTCGGTAGAATCTACATTCCGAACCGGTGGCTTCACTTATTATAGTATTGTAAAATAACGATTCAAAAGTGCTTATAAAAGCCTACCAGATAAAAGTATATTTTGATTTTTGATTGGCAGTATAAGAAACGGTATTTTATTTTGACGGAGCCAACGCCTAGGCGGTGGCGATCACTTACCATCAGATGGCACATTTGCCAGTCTGTATAGATGTCAAAAAAGTAAAGATCGAAGAAAGAGAGAAGAATCAAAAAAGTCTCAATTATCGACAGTTTAAAAAAGGAAGAAAAACTCTAGTTGTAAATCATTCTTGTCGACATTGTTAAGCAAACCTAAAAAATATTAAAAAAAAGCTCTCAATTTAATTTAGCTTACAATTGATTTACGAAATAGGATATTTACGAGTATTTTTTGCCTAAAAATCGAATATTAAATGTTAGAATTCTCATAATATAATATACTAGCTGTGACCGCGACTTCGTGCGTGTTTGAATTTAATAAAAAAGCGTGACTTTATTATTATTTTACACATAATTCTAAAATATAAGTAGCCTAAGTTACTCCTTATTACATAAGCTATCTGCCAGTGAAAGTCCCGTCAAATCGGTCCAGCCGTTCCAGAGATTAGCCGGAACAAACAGACAGACAGACAAAAATTGTAAAAAATGTTATTTAGGTATATGTACCATGTATACATACATATGCATTTAGTAAAACGAGGTTATTTTAATATTACAAACAGACACTCCAATTTTATAATTGGAAACATTCATGGAGATAGTCAGAGCTTAGAACACGTTAGTCTTGAACGAGAATGCGTTTTAATAGTTTGTGTATTGTTTTTAAAAATCATCTTGTGCACGACGGTGGTGGGTGGATGTACCAACGCACAGAGATAATCGTGGCGGAATATGTTCCAAACAATCTCTACAAATTGGAAACTCAGTGGGAAATTTACAAGCTGCTACTATTATGAACGTACATCTTGCATTCATATAAACTTAAATTCAGATACAAAAAGAGGTCACGCATGAATTATGAGAATATGAGTGAACGGCGTTATTTACGTGACTATCACGAAGTAGTGACGGGAGTGACGGATTACGTGAGCAAGGACTTAAGTAGTAAGGCGTATTTCTTATCTTTGTGACGTTGCTTAATAAATATTCGCGTACATTTTTTATCCTTCAATATGAAAAAAAAATTAAAGTGAAGACGGACCCGTCTTTAATGGTTTTAAATAAATGTTTTTACATCATCATTTGTCAATGTAATCGTATCGCAGTTTAAGGGCAATGACCTGTGTATTTATTTATTCAAACCGTGACTCTTTATTTATTCGTTCAAAAGTAACATAATTAAATTTATTTAAGAGCGAGCCTTCTATACTTAGATCTTTTTTGTTTTCTGTATTTTATTTTTTTTTAAGAGCCGAGATGGCCCAGTGTTTAGAACGCGTGCATCTTAACCGATGATTTCGGGTTCAAACCCAGGCAGGCATCACTGAATTTTCATGTGCTTAATTTGTTTATAATTCATCTCGTGCTCGGCGAAAACATCGGAGGAAAACATCGTGAGGAAACCTGCATGTGTCTAATTTCAACGAAATTCTGCCACATGTGTATTTCACCAACCCGCATTGGAGCAGCGTGGTGGAATATGCTCCATACCTTCTCCTCAACGGGAGAGGAGGCCTTAGCCCAGCAGTGGGAAATTTACAGGCTGATTATGTTATTATTTATGTATGTATTTTATTTTTTTTTAATAAATTGACTTAATTTTGATTATTATAATTATTTTTTATTTATTTTATTTTTATTTATTTTATTTATTTTAGGGAAACATACAGCATAGTATAATACATACAATTAATACCAAAATAATTCTAACATATGCCAAAAAAAGTTTCCACTGTTGCATTAAAACATGAAGTGAACTAAAACAAGTAATAAAAGTAAAATATTATGAAAGTATATACGGAAATATGGTTATCAAACATGAATTATTCCAAGATTATAAAAAAAAAAAAAAAAGATACAAAACAATAAGCTTCAAATAATATTAATGATAAATAGTGTTTTTTAAGACTCGTAAGAACTTTAACAGATTAACGTTAAATATATCAACATTACTATAATATTTATTATAATTAGCACATGCTCTTACCAAAAAGCGATTTTTGGAATAGTTAGTTTTACATATCGGCACATAGAAGGTTTGTTTTGAACGGGCAGAGGCATGTGGACATTTGATATTAATGTTGTTAACTAAGTACATTGAATCGATATAGTTATTTATAATTTTATAAAGAAAAACCTGATCTTTGCATTCTCTGCGTTTCTCAAGCGTCAAAATATTAAGTTTATTAACAGAATTGGACCCAAATTTGCGCGTTAATCTTCTAATAAATTTATTCTGTACTTTTTCGATAGCCATAATATACTTCGAATATTGTGGATTCCAAACAATTGAAGCAAATTCCAAACTGGACCTTACATACGCGTTATACAAAAGGTTATATGTATTTATATTTCTAAAATCACTTCCTTGGCGAAATATGAAACCCAACATGCTGAAAGCTTTTGCAATAATTTTATTCACATGCCTGTCAAACAGTAAAGTTGAATCCAGAAGCACTCCCAGGTCCCTAATCTCGGTCACCCTCCTAATTGAATGATTGGAAATTGTGTAATCAAACAAAATCGGATTTTTTTTTCTTGAAAATGTTATTATACAGCATTTATCAAAGTTAAGATGTAGACCGTTAGACAAACAATATTGCTCTAAAATGTCTAAGTCATTTTGTAAATTAGAGCAGTCATCACAGTTTTTTATAATTTTAAATAATTTTGTATCATCTGCATATAAAAGTATATTAGGATTTTGAAATGTTTTCATTATGTCATTAATAAAAATGTTAAATAAAAGGGGACCGAGGTGAGAGCCCTGGGGTACACCAGATGTTATGGGGACGAAACTAGAGATGTGTCCTTTGACAGCAACTGCTTGAGTTCTGTCACGAAGATATGATGTTAACCATCTAAGCAAATCGCCGTGTATACCGATATATTCAAGTTTTTTAATTAGTAACGAATGTGGAATTTTATCAAATGCTTTTGAATAGTCAGTATACACAGCGTCAACTTGATGTCCTCTCTCCATAGCTAAAAGAACAATATCAAGAAACTCGACAAGATTGGACTCGACTGATCTTTTAGTTACGAATCCATGTTGTTGGGTAATAAGCAGAGGTTTTATTAAAGGAAACAAAACATCGTAAATAATCTTCTCAAATAATTTTGGTATGATTGACAACTTTGATATTCCACGATAATTTTTAACATTATGCTTATCACCATTTTTATAAATAGGAACAATAAGGGATCTTTTCCAAACAGGTGGTAATATGCCTGATTGAATGGATTTGTTAAAAAGTAAATATAAAGGAACTGATAAAGACTTACTGCATTGTTTTAAAAATGTAGGATGTAAGCCATCTGGGCCACTGCCCTTAGATGAATCAAGTTTTGAGAGATATCTTTCAACTGTACAGCGTGATATGTTAAAAGTACCAATTAGGGGCTGACTATCGTACTTGTTTAAAATATCGTCCTCGGCTATTTTCCCATCATCTTCTTCGAAAACAGATTGAAAGAAGTGACTAAATAGATTTGAGATAGACGAGCCATCGGAACCAATAGTATTACCAAGGAACATGGTGTCTGGTATGTTGTTGCTACCTCTCTTTGATTTTACAAATGACCAAAAATTCCGGGAACTATGATGAATATTATCTTCCGCCCTAGCAATAAATACATTATAACACTCTATTTCCATCCATTTAGTTCTGTGTCGAAGGTCAGAAAATTTGTCATAATCGCTACTACGACCATAAATTTTCCATCGTTTATGTACTAATAATTTCTTTTTGATCAATTTAATCAAACTCTTATTAAACCATACAGGATATTTTTTGGTATCGTATACTGTTTTAGCTGGTACAAAGCGATCCACTACACTATTAACTATTGAATAAAACTTATCTACTGCGTTAATTATGTCGCATGTTTCAAATTGTTTCAACCAATCAATGTTATTCAATTCATTGTTAAGTGCATTATAGTCAGCAACCTGAAATCGACGAACAATACGGGGCGCGTAACACAAATTGGACTCGATCGACATAATATCCGTCAACACAGAAAAAGATGGATGATGAGCGTCTTCAGGCAAAGATAAGGGTGTAGTTCTTTCGACCGAACAACTAACATTAGACAGAACGAGATCCAATAGTCTATTGTTGCTATTAAAAATTCCATTATGCTGACCCCAGCCAGAGAAGCAAATAAAAGCAAATAGTTGCACAATTAAATTATTTTCGGACGGGTTTTGGATAGCGAATGTATTATCAGACTTATGAGACCATACAATATCTCCAATGTTGAAATCTCCTACAACAATATATTTATCAAAAGGGTTATTTAAAGTTAAGTCTGATAAGAATTCAAAAAACGTAGCCTCAGACTCACACTGTTGTTGATTTTGAGGGAAATAACAACAGAAAATCCATAATTTATGCTTTCTTGAACCCTGTCCGATTGCTATACTAATAAATGTTACATCAGCACCTGGAAGAGACAAAGGCATCCTCGAGTATAGCATGTCAACACAGAGGCTACGACGTACCGCAATAAGTGTACCACCACCTTTACTAACCCCTAGAAGTGCATAGTCACGATCATTTCGGTACACGTTATAGCGTGAATCGAAGAGTTCTTCATCAAATATATTAGGAAGTAACCAGGTCTCGCTTAAACAAATTACGTCATAATTGGAATTTAACAAATTAGAATAGAACTGCACAGTTTTAGTGCGCAAGCCTCTAACGTTTTGATAGTAAATATTTAAGCACATAATGATATATATTTTATATTATAATTATTGTGTGTAGTAATATTAAATAAATCTATATTTTCAATGTACTTAGATACCAAATAAGAAATAAAACATACCTGGAAGTCCATAAAACCATACCTTATTAGGATAAACTTCTTTAAAAATATAATTAAGATAATAACAATAGCAAGTAAAAATATGAAAAAGTAAATAAACTTCTTAAAAAACTCAACAAAGTACCATGATTTAATATGATAAACTAACAAATTAATAATGCTTATAAAATTTTGTTTAAAGAACCTTTGGAAGTAATGTGAATAACTGGTGAGTTGTTGGTCTTGCGAACCATAACAGTGCAATTTCGAACCCAACAGAATTGGTAACATTTCTCTTTGCATTTACGTCGTGCTTCATTCAGAAGAGCCTTGTTGTAAGTGGATAAGTGGTCATTTATATAAATAGGATTATTACTACCTGAAAATCCAATGTCACTCGCCTTCAAATTCTTTAATTTTCTTAGCGATGAAAGAAAATCATCCTTTTTGTAACGTGCTTGCATTTTAAGAATAACAGGTCGCGATTTATTCGCAGACGAATCATTCCTTACCGCAACTCTTGTTACAAAATCAACATCCGTACCAAAGTTTATGGAGTAACCGCTTTTTTCAGCAAGGGTCTTGATAATATGAACTAAGTTTTCTCCTTTTTTTTGTGGAATCCCATTAATTTGAATATTGGAGCGTCGCACCCACTGTTCATTTCTGTTACTACTCTCTGATAATTCTTTAAACTTAAGTTTCAACTCTTCGAGTTCTGTTCCAAAATTGTCTATTTTGGCAACCTCCTTATCGAGATAATTTATTTGATCAAAAATAGAAGTGATGGAAGACTCGATTGAATTAATTTTCGTAGACCAAAAAGTAACAGATTCTGAAAGCTTTTTAAATTCTTCGGTAATAAAAGACTTGAATGACTCCATTGTTGAATGCAAACTATTGAAACGGTCATCAAAGTGAGCAATCAACGATTTTACATCTATGATTTGGGCTTGATTATTATTTACTTTCTCTGACATTGTATTTAATTTTGGACTTATAGTATTGTTTTTCTTAGATATTTTACAAGCTGGACATTTCCATTTCGCTTTATTCATAGGCAGAATCTTTTTAAACTCACTTTCATTTATACCAATACATGAGTAATGGGACATACTTTGACAAGCTGTGCATTTAATTGTTTCTTCAGGTTTTAAAATTTCTGAGCAATGCTTACAATCCATTTTGTTTATATATTAATCAGAATAATGTAGGTAGATGAAGCTTAGAGGAACCAACTTTACTTAACACCAATAATTGAATTGCAGTCAAGTAAGCGTCCAAAAGGTCGTAAGCGCCGTGGATTATGCGTCGCTTACGCGTTCACTTCCAACACTGCACACCACTATTGCAATTTAAAGAATAAATTTGAAATTTGCTGTTTTTATTTCAATAAATTCAAATTTAGATTTAATTTAAAACACTATACTTATTGGTATTAACACAATCTTTAAGTATTTTTCAAAGTTCACTCCCGATTATCGACTTATACGTTTTATAGAATAATTATTTGCTTAGCGATTAACAGCAGCTGTTTACTGTTGTCGATTTGCGTGCGTTGCATCTATATATAGATGTATAAACCTGTAAAATAAACGAAGTTATAGGGCATGGGGAATATCAACAGTGGGTAAGGGATTCGTTTACTCAACTAGGTTGGTACCAACTAGCGAATCCAAACTCGCATCAAAATCGCGATTTCGAATGCCTGCGGGATGGGGTCATCAATCCTGGGTACCCCGCAAATTTTTAACATATGAAAAAATACATTTATTGAAATATTTTTTCTCGTTAAAAATAATAATATCGTATAATCTCGCATCGCAAGTAATACGTTAGTTATGTGGGATACCACGATCATGAGATTGGAATACCTATAACCCAAATACTCATAAACGACACAATCATATCGCTGTATTTCAACCTAGAGTTAGCAAGCATAAGGGCGCATTTTCATTGGTCGATAAGGCCCGCATTCGGGGTGCGGGAGATTTCTGTAACGCATGCCATAGGGCCCGCAAAGAGTTTATCGTTTTCACTGGTCGTTAGAGCCCGCATTTGAAGTGCGAGAGAATTAGGTACCTACAGTTTGGCAGTGGGTTTTGAGATAAGCAGACGTACTCGCCATGGATCAACAATTATTGCTTTGTGGAGCAATTTTGTCTCGATAGATCTCTACGAGTTTTAGCATTTGTGAATCCGAAAACCGTTCAGCCATTTTGCTCCCACGCTGCGTAAATAAACAGCGTTAATAATATAAATAATGCGCGTAGTATTGATGACGTCTAATGAATGACTGAACGGAGGCGAGTCACCGCATGCTTTGTATCGACCGAGTTATCGACTGACTAGTTTCATTGGTCGTTATCCCGAATGCGGATATCACCCGCACACGTTTAATCGACCGAGTTATCGACCAGTGGATTTCATTGGTTGTTAGCTCGCATGCGGGTACTCCCCGCAATCGGGCTAACTACCGACTTATCGACCAATGAAAATGCGCCTTAAGGGACATACAATTTTAGTTCGTATGGTGGAAGATGCATTGAAGGTACTATAAATGGTTTACAAAAGCGCGCCTAGCAATTGCATTATTATTAATATAATATATTATTATTTGAAAGATTAGCAATTTTGTTCTATCCGATCTTCATGTGCAAATTTCCGATGGTGAGTTATTTTCATCAGATACTAGGCCTATTTATTTACCCTGCTGCCTTGCTATTTTAAAAATAAGATTTTTGAATATATATTTTATAGATTTAAATCAGGTACTGGCATATAGGCCACTGTATCATCACACTGGTATTGTAAGAAATTTTAACAATCACTTACACCGTCAATGAGCAACCTTCGGAACTAAGCCTCCCTCGTGTCTGTACCAACACTAGCTCATATTGCTCTAGTAATAGAAAGATTTACTATGAGAAATTACCTTAAAACAATACATTAAAATAACTGAAAATTGAATTTATTTGCAACATTAAAATAAGTACACAACATATACAATTTAGTACATTTAAAAAGCGACGTTAATTTGCAATACGTTAAGTACAAATTTCAGAACATAAAATATCTCACTTACGACCTTTGAGTATTATTCGATCAAAATTATTATGAGACCATTTAAGTCATTAACACCTAAGCCTAACAACAACACAATTAATTATTCAATAGCGATAAGTTTCTGTAATAGTATTGAAGGTTGTTAGAAAGTAATTACTCTATAGTATATTACAATTACTAACCTTGTAAGGTAGTTTGACAAAAATAATTACGGTAATATTTTAAAGTAACTTAGATTAAAATTAAAGGTGGGTTTTGTTCGATTATTTTCCAAGATGGAAATTATTGATCCAATTGATACGAAACTTTCACGTTACGATAGCGACAGTTTTGTAAAAACAAATTAAGGAGCCTGTACATTTCCCTCTTCTGGGCTAAGGTCTCCTCTCCCTTTGAGGAGAAGGTTTTGGAGCATATTCCACCACGCTGCTCCAATGCGGGTTGGTGCCTATTTTTTTAAAAAAGCCTCGCGGAATTCCGCGAAGTTCAGTAAGAGCAGGAACATCGATGGTGGCTAGAGCCCTTTTTATTGTGTCATTAAGAGAACCATGGCAGGAAAGCCTAAGTGAAAATATGATATGAAACTAAAATTAAAAAACATGGCAACATATTTACGACTTTTTAAATATTAAAATAGCAACTTATTTTTCCATACATCCTTTTGGAATAAAGTAAATTACATAATCAAAGCTTATATATGGCCCTGCCAGGCCTTCCCAAACCTTGTCTCTTTTTTCGTATTCATCAAAGTGGTAGGTTTCTTCACAGCTTAAAATTAAACATATGAAAATGTAGTAGTGCTTGGTCGGGATTGAACCAGTTATCTCCGGTTAAATACCATCTCGACTCTAATAGACCGGGAGATGATGACACAAAATACTAGGTCATTTGTACCAGTATGGCGGTTCTTCAGGGGTCTAATTACGTAAAGACAAAAAGGAAAATTATGGTCATAGCGCTCGCACCGGCGGTCCAATCGCGTGGGCGTTAATCGAACGCGTCGGATTAATAAAGAGTGTCGAACGATTTGTTCTCAGGACCTCTCCTGTTCTTAATATATATAAATGATTTACCATATTTCGTAAATAAGACTTGCGACATTGTACTGTCTGTAGATGATACATCCCTTATTTTTAAACTCGACAGATAAATAAACAACTATGACGTTGTAAGAAGTGCTCTGTCGCGGGTTCTTGGTTGGTTTGACATAAATAATTTGGAGAACAATGAACGATGGAATTGAAAATTTTGTATCTAATGGTATATTATTGTCCTCTTTAATAAAACCGTGTTATTTAATCAAATTACATTAAAAAAAAATCATCAAAATAATTTTATGTTGATAGTAGGTTTTAGGGTTTTGTTCAAGCCCATCTGGGTAGGTATCAACCACTCACTTAAAGGTATTAAATTAGAAGTAATGAAAATTTAAATACAAAGTCATTCATTGTATGAATGAATGAATGAATGAAAACTACGAGAACATGTACTTGGTAAGGTAAGGTAAGGTTTTCTTCAAGCCCGTCTGGGTAGAAACCCACTCATCAGATATACTACCGCCAGCAATACTCAAGTATTGTAACATAAGGTATATTTTGATAAGAATTTTACACTAAGTATATTTTTGATTATTAATCATCCACATTGTAAAAGTAAAATATAGCTTAAGTCAAACATAATATACATTTAGAGTAAGTTTATATGTTGTGTGTTTTTTTGAAAAAATAGCTTCATAAGGAAGCGTGTTATAAATAAATTATGTATTATAAAAATATTATGTAATAAACTTACATAATATATGTTGTTAGTGCGTCAAATACGTAAAAAACTACTGAACATATCGGTGAAACTATGAATACTCGACCCGGAATTGTCTTCGTACGTTCGTACGTTTCCCTAATCTTATAATATAAAGCCAAATATATATACAATGTGCAATATCAAGCTACAAGATCTATTCGTTTGTTATGTGTCAGGATAGTATGGACTGTTTTTTATATTTATTCGGCGAGTCTAAAGAAAATATCGAGTCTTTTTACAATCTATGAAGAATAGTCCGATGTATAATTTATGAGTTGACGAATTTGGCACAGGACCATAATGTCTTATATGTCATATTTAGTAGGTCAAGGTCTCATCTATACATATAATAAAATTTGAGTGTCTGTTTGTAATATTAAAATAACAGCTTTTTACTAAATGCATATGTATGTATACAAGGTACATGTACCAAAATAAAATCTTTTTTAAATTTAATTTTTTCAGGCTGTGCGTTTGTTCCGGCTAATCTCTGGAACGGCTGGACTTTCACTGGCAGATAGCTGATGTAATAAGAAGAAACTTAGGCTATAATAATAACTTTTTGTTAAATTCGGGCACAGCTAGTGTTAAAAAAAAATATTTTTTTTTTTTCATCTAATGCTTTGTTCATTTTATTTATGTCATATAGATAGACTGTCAGGGAAATCTGTTGGTCACTAACACCTGTAGACATTTGGTATTTGAAGATATAATTCATTCCATATATATCCAATGGGATACCAACCTAGAGTAGTAAAATGTTATGTTATGTTAGTTACACTGGCTCAATCGCCTTCCAAACCGGAACACAACAATACTAAGAATTGTTGTGTTCCGGTTTGACAGAGGAATATATGTTAGATGGATGGGTGTCAAACCAAATTGTGACTTGCCAAAGAGTACACTGATATCTGTAAAAAAAATAAAATTTATTTTCTGTTTTCGAATCCGTTGCCTTGTCACCTTTTGTCGTACAAGTTGGCTAATAGATCAACAAGGCAGTTAAACTAAGTAAGGTTTATTTAAAACAAACTATTAAGGTTTATTTAAAACAATCCTTGCATATTAACTACTTGTGGATTTATTAGGTCAATTTGTCGCTGACATCCTCTTTTAGAGACCCTCATAAATTTAAGGCTTCGATTCGTACGCTTACATGTTTAATATTGTGACGGATTTTAGAATTTTCTTTAAAACAAGTGAAATATGGCTTATCCATTGCATAATTGTATACTAGCTGAACCTGTGGCTTTACCCGCGCAAAATTTATGAAGCTTTACGCTACCTTTGTAAACAAATCGTCACCCCGATTTTTCTCCTTCGGGTTAATTAAAAAAGTAACCCATGTTCTTTTCCGGGGCTCAAATTATGTTCATAGCAAATTTCATCTAAATCGGTTAAGCGGTTTAAGTTCGAAGAGATAATAGACAGAGTTACTTTCGCATTTATAATATTAGTAAATTAGCCGAATGCATATAGTGACTTAAAGTATTTATATTTAAATTTATATAACAGTAAAATCATCGTCCGACTGTTAAGCATTTATTATATACCTTTGACACGCGCTACACTTCTGGTATAAGTTTTATAGATCGGTTCAGTAGCGTTTTCAGCTACGTAATACAAAAAATAGCATCTCATTTGTTCATACAGATTATACTTCTGTTCTCTTCTTTTCTCGTTTCGGGTTATTCGGCAGATAAGAATTTAAAGCCACTGCATCTAGGCGTCAGTCACTAGGAGCACAAAGGGTTTTCATGTTTTTGGTACGGGAGAGATGATTAGTCTTGGTTTGCAATCCTCAAGCAAACGATGCAGTTTCCACCTTTAAATACATTATTTTTCATCATTAATCATCACTCTCTTGCGTTTATTCCAGAAAGGATAATAACGTATAAGAAACAGTATCAGTATATTATCCGTTATCGGGAAGATATTATTTTTTATTTAACTTAAAATGTTAATTTGTGTCGGTCAAAACTTGTAAGCTGAATTTGAACCACTTCGTATCCTAGAGTTGAAATTTCATGCATTTGATGGTAAGCAGGACCTGATTCTTCGTCGGATTGCCTTCAGAAGAAGGAACTCCTCAATGATCGGCTAGTAGTTTTGTTTGTTTTTAAAAATGTATAATTAATATTAATTTATTTTTAGTTTGTTTTCTAAAAATGTTTCCAACAAACGTTTATATTATTTGGAAAACGTCGGATATATTGAAAATTTTCACACGAATACCAACGTGAAATAATTTGCCAGGGTCACGCAGCTCGCAGTGAGTTTCGACAATTGACGTGATCACGTGTTGTAGTCACAACGAAATCGTACCAAAAAGTATTTTGTGTGAAACTCTTTTAATTAAAATGTAAAATACTTATAGAATTGTTGAAGCGCTGAATTGAGAAATGGAATGCTCCTTTCTGCCCTGTTATTTATACCAATAAGTAAAATTTAAGTTTCTATTTATAATATGACTATAATTGTCCTCTTTAATTTATTGGCTACTATCTGACTATACAGATGTTTTCCTGTCTTAACAATGATTATTGAATTAAAATAGGTATACTTAATTTAAAAAAAAACAAAGCAAATTATTTATTATCCTAATGCTTTATGATACATTATAACATTCTTAGTTTAACTTTATGGCGCGTATAGTGTGCACAGTTAAAAAGATTAACTACTGAGTTTCTTGCCGGTTCTTCTCGGTAGCATTTGCATTTCGAACCGGTGGTAGCTTCACTTAATATAGTTTGTTAAATGACACTTCAAAAGTGCTTGTAAAAGCCTACTTGAATAAAGTATATTTTAAGCTTGAGTAATGTTGGTATTACGTAATTACGTAAATCATTGATTTTCAAGATTGATACCACAGACATAACAATTGTCCTTGCGATTTATTATCAACATTGCAAATACTAACCGATTAAAATATTCACTAATAGATGATAAATTAATTACTTTATCAATATTATTCCGACCGATGCAACTGTTTTAAACGATATTTGAAGTGCGCATTCTGACAATTGCGCCAACTACCAAACAACTGACAGTTATGTCAAACTCCATAAGGTATCATGACAAAAGTTAATATGGTTGTTAAGTTTTCTCATTTTCTGCATCGTGACATTGGCGAAATAATATGTGCCCTATCGACACAAATATTAGGTCCTTTCATATGGATATAGAGGTAGGGGACGACCCAAGAAACAATGGATGGATTGTGTGAAAGACGACATGGTTAGAAAGAATGTTACTTGTGAGATGACGTCCGACAGAGAAGTATGGAAGAAGAAGACATGCTGCGTCGACCCCGAGTAAAATTGGGATAAGGGCAGGAGGATGATGATGACATATGAAATTGGCGTTTTGTACGGGAGGAATCATTTGTATATTATATAATAGTAATTATTTTCTATGCACGTCGTTGTTATCTATGCACGTTTGCCGTCTCATAGGTAGTTCATTGATACCTTTATTAATAAACAATCGGGGCGAGAATCAATAAACTGTTTGAAGACGGTTTGGATTGCCGCATCGGAGTTGATGTTTTTTCCTTGTAAGAAGTTTTTCCAAATTCCGGAAAAAATGGTAATCTGTTGGTGCAAGGTCCGGGGTGTACGGTGGATGTTGCAGAAATTCTAATTGTTGGTCATCTAACTTATAGGTTGTTTATTGTGCAGTGTGTGGTCTTGCGTTGTCGTGAAGCAGCAGTGGCCTAGAGCGATTGACCAATCTCGGTTGTTTAGCAGCTAGTTCTTCCTTCATGGTTTGTAGTTGCTGACAATAGATATCTGCCGTAATCGTTTGGCACGATTTTAGAAATCTGTAGTGAACGAAATCGGCGCGGCGTTAGTTTACCAAACACTCACAAGTAACTTTTTCTGAGTCATTGCGACAAGCGCTTCCGATTATCGTACAGTATCCACTTTTCATCACAAGTAGTGATTCGATTTAAAATTCCTTCATTATGGTGTCGGTTAAGCAAAGTAACACAGCAGTCGACGCGTGTTTGCAAGTTCGATTCACTCAATTCATGAGGTACCCTTTGTTCATGTTTTTTTACTTTCCCCGATTTGCTTCAAGTGGATTAATACAGTTTTATCACTTACCTCGAAGCCTGCAGCTATCTCCGAAGTGCTTTGTGATGGATCTGCTTCCACATAGCCTTTAATTCTTCATTTTTCATTTTGATCTCAGGCCGTCCTCGGGGTTGGTTCTGATGGTCGAAATGTCCAGAATTAAAACGTTGAAACCAAAAACGTACCGTGCTTTCTTTTGCGACACCAGCGCCGTATACATCTTCAATCCTTCGAGCTGTTTCTGCAGCATTAGCGCGACGATAGAACTCGTACTCGTAAATATACCGATATTTCATCTTTTCCATTATGCGGCAATAAGCAAATCCAAAGAAAAAAATAATGAGGAAAAAACAAATGAATGACTGCTTTTAAAACTGAAACGTACCAGATAAATGAATTTATAAATTTAAATTTCGAACTCATTCAATAAACCAAAGAGGAGATATTTCAGATCAGTACGACAAAACGCTAATTTCATATGTAAGGACCTAATAAAAGCCACAATAAAAAAAATCTCAAATATTCTGATGTTCCGCGAAACTTTCGTAATGTTTTCTTTCATAAGAAACTCCTGAAAATAAAAAATACCTCAAAAAACACTTAGTGAACTTTGTCCAGCCGTTCACGCGTTTTGTCAATTTTATATATTGTATAAATAGGTTACATTGTTTTTGTCTCTATGTAAAATTATATATGTATGTTTTTCTCACCATGAGTTGTTTTGTTATTCGATTAGTTAACCTTACAATTGTTCCATGTAATATTACATAATTTGACGCGGTTTGAACCCTAAATTAATTTCCTATGTGTATAATATATGAACATGAATGAATTGATGCTTGTCACGTCAACAGTCTAAATTGGTTGAAGCTGCCAAGCGTATTTCGTATCAATATAACACTTGTATAACAAAATATACATAAATTAGGAAGGCGGACGGTAAATGGGCTAAATGGCTACCTGACGGTAAGTGGTCACCACTGCCCATACATAATAAGGCGCTTTGAGAAATATTAACCATTCGTTACATTGGCAATAAGCCACCGTGGGAACTAAGGTGTTATATCCCTTGTGCCTGTAGTTACCCTGGCTCGTTCACCCGTAAAACCGGAATACAAACTGCTGTTTGGCGTTAGAACATTTGGTTAATGGGTGGTGTCACTAATCAGTATATTATATTACAAGTTTTATTATCTAGCTTATCTGAAACCTTCAAGTATGTATATTTGCTAAGTAGTTTTGTCAGTAATGTATTATACAAAAAAAAAGTATCTTCATTTATTAGAACAGATTCTAAATTACAAATGTTTTCTTAATTGATTCGTCTTCATTATTAATTAAATATAAATTGCCACGAATGTCCTGATAGTCTAACAGCTTAATTTCAAAGGAAATTAGATGTCCTCACAAATTACGTAGAATCGTTCCAGGCGGTCTTTCGGGAGGAAGTTCAGGAGATTTCGTTATTTTCTTCTACATTTTTGGGAACATTGTAACAAAATTACGAAGGTTTATATTGTTTACAAAATTTAAGCATTTTATTTGACTGTCTATGATATACTTATGGTCATTTGTGGATAAAAGCCCAACAAGAATATAAAGTAATAAAGTGTACAAAGGCGTCATTACATTAAAGATTATTTATAAAGATTAGAATAGTTATTCATCTCTTATTCCAAATGACGTTTGTGCCCTATTTGCAGTAGAAAAACTTAGACCTTGGAGTAGTGCAAAAAAATTATTAAAACTATAACATTCGTATTGTCTCCTCTGAGGATCGGTATTGCGAATCAAAGGGGAAATGCTGCTGGTATTCATGCCACCATTTCACGCGGTCATGATTTATACAGTAACTATTTTTAATTCGTATTTGTACATAGTTGAATACTTCATGTTAATAATTGTTATGTAAATAAAATTTAATTAAATTTTAAAAAAAAACATTAAAATTAAAAAAAGTATTATGTTATAGAAAAGTTAATGAGGACAATATTTAAAATAATTTTTATTTGAAAAAAATATACATTTACGATACCTAATCAGGGTCGGTGTCAGTCAAAGCAAGGAAAGGTAAATCTAAATATTAAAAAAAAAACAGATATTTTTGTTTTTCTTGAGTTGATTGGCATGAACTTCAAAAAAACCTTATTATTACGAGCTTTTATTTAACTTGCAACGTAAGTACGTGCGGGTGAAATCTTGCAACTCAATTTAGTAACAGATATCTTAGCGATTCAACGGTGAAATGCTGTTGGCATTCTTGCCACCATTCCACGCGGTCATGATTTTTACAGCAACAAGATATAATATAATTATAAAATATAAATTATCTAAAAAAAAAAAACGAAAATGTCGAAACCCACTTGTAGAGTTGAAAAGCATCGTGGCAGTCAAAGTTATCCACATAGACATACTGTCTGAAAAGCCACTACACGTTAAAGATGTTATAAAAAAATTAAATGATAAATATTTTTTCTAACTTAGAAAACATATAACGTAGATAAATTATAAGTTTACAAAAGCTCGAAGAGGCCGCATATGCAAATAAGTTTAATAAAAGTCGTTCCATATATATGTATGTTGAGCGTAATGTTTATGTAACTTTAAGATGTTCTATGTATTTGAGACTTATATTTTCTTCTTCAGAAGTTTGAGTCAATTTGAGACAAAGTTTGTCCTTTAAAGAGATGTTTGTCTGGTATTAGCATTGATCGTTAACTTTAGTTGCAAAACTTTATTGAGTCTGCGAAATCATTATTTATGTTATCGTGAGAGATTTTATTTTTATTAACATTTCATTCATTCGTCTTATTAGGTGAAACTTATAATAAATACTCCTTTGAGTCAAGTGACTTTTCACTTGACATTTTCAGGGATTCCACAAATAAATACAAAAAAAAGTCATGGAGTTATTATTATTAGAATCTTAATTACAAAATAAAATACTGTAAGCATGTTAGTTTAAGATATTAATGAAAAATGAATTTAAAGTTATTGTTATGAATTTATTTTGTTATACGTTATTAATGTGATAAATGATATTACTGAGCATGTTAATTATAATATTTATTGCTTATCATTAAAATGAAATGTAGTTAATTTTTAGTATTTTAGTGTAATAGAATTATTTTAGTAAAATAAATATACTTATATGCTGTGGCCGTCTTAAAGAGTCGCATACTTTATATTAAGTATAAATATGTTTTTTTTTTTTTTTTTGTATAAAATGTGTCAACGTAGTGACTGCTGACGGTCCTTAATAAATAAATAAATCTGCAAGTCGAAATGTATAAAATTGAAAATTTTCAACTACGTATGGCGATTAATTAATTTATATATATATATATAAAAAAAATAACGTTTTTTAAAGTTAATATAATTAAAGTTAATATTTGTTATACGATTATTATATTATTGATAATTATTATCCGCAGCGTACTTTTATTTGGCCACGCGATCTGCAACCTGTCGTGGTCACGAATATTATATTATGTAAAACTGTCTCTATCTGTCAGCATGCATAATTAATTAACTACTGAATACAAAATCAAAATATACTTCATTCAAGTAGGCTTTTGCGAGCACTTTTGAATCGTCATTTAACAAACCATTTAAAGTAAAGCTAAAGTTCGGAATTTAGATTCTACCGATAAGAACCGCCAAGAAACTCAGTAATTACTCTTTTTCAACATCTAAAAATACAGTCATGTTAGTTAAATGCAATTATGTATGTACAATTTTTATACATTATAAGGAAATCCGGCTCAGTTGGTATTTTGTATGTATCAATAGTTTTTATAAGTTTGCTTGTCTATGTCTATATAAAAAGTTTATATTTAAGGAGAGGATTAATATTAGTATCACATATGACCAAAATATATAGACCGCCTTTTTATTTATTTTTTATTTATTATTTTTATTTCCTTCCGTTTATTACAATCTATTAATTTTACATAGACAACGTATGCATATAGTTAAGAAGGCTCACCCTTCAAACCGGAACGTTACAATACATATTGCTGTAAAGCGGTAGAATACGCTATGAGTTGGTGGTACCCCCGTGGGCTAGCACAAAACCCTACCACCAAGGATGTTAGTAAAAATGCGTAACGTAACAACCGCCATAGAGTGGCATGTATGTTAAATTTCTTTAAGCTTAATATTAATAAAATTAATGGTTTTAATTAGGCACGAGATACTATAATATTTTATGTATTTAAATTAACAATAATAAAAAAATAACAATTTTATTACAATTAAATTTATCACAATAATAAATACAGTTATAAAATAAACAAATTGTGATGGAACCATTATTAATCCAATTTTGTATACTCATCAGTTTGAATAAAAATACATGTACAATTGTGTTAACACTCCTCATATTAGTTATTTCCAGTTTATTCGTATAATAATTTGTATAAAATATTTTTTATACAATAATACGATAATCCGAATAAATTAAATATTACTTATTTTGAGAGATATAATACATGTTACTGTGACTTATTTATAAAATAGGATAATGTATGCTGTCACGATTTTTTCTTTAGACATTTGGGACATCTACAAATCTTTCGTACAAAGTTTTATGTTTGCTCTCTAGGCAGCGTTTGCTTGGTAAGCGTCTAGAGAGACAACTTTTGGCCGGACTACTATGAGATAATAAGATGTGTTATATAAAAATATAAATAAAATATATTCCCCTTTTTGAGAAGGCAACTTGAGAAGTGAAATATTTTATATATAACAGAACAGAATGTTCTAGAATGCAATAGTTGTAGAATAATATGGATTAGATGTATTAAATATTTGACATTAGGGAGTTATTATGAATTGTATATTTAATTTGAATATATATTTTTTACGATATCAAAATTTTAACCGCCGACTTTCTTAACAGTTATTCTCAAATTCAAATTTAGAACCTGTGATGTAGTTTCATATATAATAAATCATATGTCAATGTCAATTGATAGATTAAAAAAATAATATCCAATAAATATTAAAATCCTATTAGTGTGAGATGAGTTTTAAATATTTATTATCGATGGCAACAATTCTTAGTATCATGAATAATTAGTTGGACTTC
The DNA here is from genome assembly GCF_037043105.1 of Vanessa tameamea. Classification (NCBI taxonomy): domain Eukaryota; kingdom Metazoa; phylum Arthropoda; class Insecta; order Lepidoptera; family Nymphalidae; genus Vanessa; species Vanessa tameamea. Next base: position 1,502,317 of record NC_087319.1, on the reverse strand, counting down.
CGGACAACAACAAGAAAGTCTTTTAGTTACTTAGACATCATATTTGAGTTCTTCTTAAATTATATAAGTACGTATTCAATTTTTTTATCGTATCTGGAATCTAATAGAACTTTATTATTATAAAATAATATATTACAGTAAAGGAGATCCTATTTATTTAAATATTTACTAAAACTTCTTCATTCCTTCTTACTTATTACAATCATACGAAATTTGAAACTTAAAACACTTATATTTAGGTAAAGTGCACCAAATAATGGTAGCATTCGCATCGTATGGTCAAAATTAAAGCCAATACTTTGGTTTCGATAACACTGCTATCGAAGCAATTGGTAAATTCACATTAAAAAAAAAATCAGGAATCCTTGAACACCTAGCGTGAGCTGAATAATTAACCTAAAAAGGGGGATTATATTGGTATCCATAGGCATTGGTTGGACCTAACATGATCTATGCCCTGGCCCATTTCAGCTCGTCGATTTAAGTAAAGATAATACTAACTTAGATCATACCTAATCGATCTAAAATCAATCTCTATTTACAGTCGTTTCGCAGCTTGAACGTTAAACTGTCGTTCTATTTTAAAAAAATAAATCTAGTAATAAATCACGATCTAGTAAATTGAATAGTTTGCAGTTTTTGCGAGTGTCTATATTGACATTTAAAGATTTTCCCATTTTTTTTTAAATTGACGATTGGACTTGGGCTTGAGAAAAAGTACATCGAGACTTACCTCGTTTAAAATGTTAAGGACCAGAACTGGAGTTCGAGCGAAGAAATTAAGTATAATTACTTTGTAACCCACTCCTTTATGAGATTTCCTTTGTTAAATTTATTACTTTGCCTTCCGACAATATCGTATTCTTTTAAACAAATGGTTTTTAGAAAAAGAAATTCGTAGTGCGAAATGAAATTCACAAAGCTTGCAAGGGATACAAATAATTTGACAGATTTATTTTCAATAAATATTCGAAATCATTTAAATATTTACCTGAGATTGATATTAGAAGTATAAAATATGGCATGTTCTTCTATGAGCCCAAAAATGTAGCTAAATGTTACCACTTCTTGAATTCTTATAATTGTAAGAATGTATTTTTTATGGCATAGCTGGCAAACGAGCAGGAGGCTCATCTGATGGAATGTGACTATCATCGCTTTTGGACATCTGCAACATTGGAAGGCCAATTCTTAAAGGCCAACGCAGCTGTCGTTGCTGGCCTTTAAGAATTGGCCACTCCCGTATAAAGTTATAGTCGCAAAATTCAGACTTGGTGGATTTTGTGCAAACCTGTAGTACCGTCCACTCATCAGATATCCTACAGCCAAACAGCATTGCATGGTATTGTTGTGTTTCGGTGAAATGTGAGGGAGTCAGTGTAGGTGCAGGGATAACGGACATAACATCTTATGCCCAAGGTTGGTGATGCATTGGTCATAATGGTGATAATGATAATGATGATGATTAATGATGTAAGAAATGTGTAATATTTCTCACAGTACCAATATTTATGGGCGGTAGTGACCACTTACCAGATGACTTATTAACTAACAGTACTATAAAATATATTACAATAAAGTAACATACTTTTAATGTTATATTGCTGGGCAGAAGCCTAATCTTCTTGTTAAAACGGTTTTAAGGTTATTTCGCCACGCTGTAGCGACTGTAATCAATGCTGAATTATGATTGCATATACGATAGAATAAATCTAACGCATGTCGTTTTCTTAAACTAATTTATAGCTACCGAATAAGGATTTATATTCCACTGAGAACAATCGTCAAAAAACCCAGTTACTCTTTTTAATCTATTAATTATATAAGGCATAATTTAATAAATTTTGATTCGTAACATAATTTTATTTTGTTGGAATTATTCAGTTGAATAGGAATCGGGGTACAAAATGGTCACGGTCATCAATAGGACTTAACGCGATGTATGTAATGTGAATCGTATTAAACAGCTCAGCTTAAAAATAATATCAGCCAGTGTTTTATTTTTTTTTTAAATTTAAATTTGAATTTCCACAGACAAATTGCTGTATCTTAATTTTATTTTTTATGTGCCTACATATTTTTATCATAGCACAGTTTAAGTTATAGGATTTTTTTATCGATGGTATTATCAATATAAATGTCTGTCTGCAAAAAATTCGTAGATTCCAGTCGGACATTCGGAATGTGTCCTCGAATTGTTGTGTTTCGGTTTGAAGGTCGAGTGAGCCAGTGAAACTAATTAAGCACAAGCCCAAGGGAAATATGTACTTAGTTCCTTCTGTCTATATCCGGTGGCCACCTACCCAGTAGCCCATTTATTAAATCTGGGCGGCGTCTTTATAAAACCTCACTTCAGCTTTTATTTTAACATTAAGTCCTAGATAAGGTTTTGATATCTGTTGTTGGTGCTTAAAAATATTAAAGTTTTTAGTACTGGTAATTTTTTTTTAAAATATATTTATTTATTTAAGCTTGTTTTATTTTAAACAATATCTTCTGTCTTTCTTAAATTGATATATAAACAACGAAGACCATTTAAGTTCTGTTATTGATAATTATAACGTTACACTAAATCTAGGTAAATAAATATTTTATTTAGTTGTATAATATTTTGATTGCCATAGTAAATAACTTGCAATAGTACCATATTTGTTAAACTGCGATATAATTTCATTATCTAAGCTATGGCTAAATTGCATTTCAATTAAGTCGTGCGGTTGCATTATCACAATAATTATTTAGTGACAAAATCATCACGCTCGAATAGAGCGTTTATTCAAACTTAATTAATGAGTATCACCAAAATATACAATAATCGAATAATATGAAAATTATTTATACTAATAATCGTATAATTATGATACAATGATGTTTGCATATTGTATCCTATTAAATCGATGAATCGTTAACTGTCAATTTTTGATCTTGAACACGTCCTAAGGAAAAGAGTATGTAATGCTCAATCTGAATGGATCTTGATACGGCCTTTGATTTTTTGAATCGATTCTCACCAATTCGATTGAATATATCGAACGATACGTTTTAGAAATAAAATATCTAATGAAATTATAAATTTAAACTATTCTATTTTGTCATATGTTATTGAAATAGATTCTAAGCATTAAACTAATATAAACAACCCCTTTGTTAAGTGCTATCTGCTAAGTTATTAGACAGCTAGGCTAAGTATTTAGCCTAATATATATTCAAGCTATTTGGCTTTGAGATATTTGTCCGTTCTTGCAACGTCGGTCCTGTCGGAACGTCTCTTTTCTCCGGCTTCCCAGACATTAATTGAATATCGTAAGACATTGGCCGATTATAATTGGTTTATATAATCTTTCAAATTCCTCTTAATAAATACGTAAATACAAATTAAGTGTTTTGTTTATCTCGTGTAATTATAAGATCTTCTAAGATATTTGAAAGTTAAGTGAACTGATTAATTAAGAGTTTGATCTTCATTGCATAGAGGACCTTTTCTCTTAGGTCGAAGGTGACACTCCTCGCTAATGAATAATATGACAGCGTGAGGTCGTCCCGACTGCCAGCCACCTCAGAGTTCAGAGAAAGTGTTACCGTAAGTTGAAATATTTGTCTGTCTGTATTATGGCTAAAATAAATATATAATACATATTATTTTCTTATTCGACATTTATGTATTATTTTACTGACCTAATTATATGAAAAAAAGTTAATATATTGAGTTAGTTAGTAAGTTAATAAAATTTTCAGAATGGAGGTTCTATTGAAGCGAATGCAAACTACTGTTTGCTATCATTTAAAACAATAAGTAGAGAAACTTATACAATTGACTTATAAAAAGGGGAGTTTGATGTAAAATGATCTGAGTATTTATATTTATTAATTTGTTATAATGGAGTGGATGCAGTGCCGGACCGTAAGTTTAGGGGGCCCTGGGCTAACACTACTTAGGGGCCCACCTAAGATATATCTGAACGTAGACTTGAATTAAATTAATTGAATGGGTTTGATTGCAGGACTTGCAGGGCTGCTATCCATACGATCTGTTTAATTTAATAAAGTTATAGATTCTTTCGCATTGTCGTCTATTAGACTTTGACTTGACTTAGCTGGGGCCCCTTGAATCCACGGGGCCTTGGGCTGAAGCCAAAAAAGCCATATGCTAGATCCGGCCCTGACTGGAGGATATATGCCGAAGTTCTTACTTTTTATAGGTTCTTTTTTAATTATTATTAGTACGTGTGGGTCAAATCTTGCAACGGGACTTTAAACTAGTTTTACGAAACAGATGTTTCGTAATGATGTTTTGTTATGTAGTGTTAAGTACCTACTACTTTGCATTTTAATTTATTCCCAGATATATAACTTATGCCTATTTCAACCTATTAGTCCAACCAGTAATGCATATACAATATACATATACGTATATGTTTATGGTGGTAGGTGCAAACTCGTCTGGGTAGGTACCATCCGCTAATCAGATATTATACCGCCAAACGTCAATACTTAATATTGTTGTGTTCAGGTTTGAAGGGTGATTCATTCTTACTATAGGCACAAGGGCCATAACATTTCCCAAGGTTGGTGGCGCATTGGTGATGAGGAAGGATTAATATTTCTTACAGCGCTTATGTCTACGGGCGGTGGTTAATACTTACCATCAGGTGGTCCATTTACTCGTCCGCCTATCTATATCATAAAAAAAGTTATTTTAACGATTTCATCAATAAATTTTGTGGGCGTAGTTTCGAAGCATCGATACAATTTTTTTTATTCTTGAAGTACTTTACTAGTGGCATTTAACCGGACTATATTGAAATTTTTCGATTTGAAGTTTAATTTATAGGTAAACTCTTTTTAAGTATGAATTTTGCTACAAATCATAGTTTGAATTTTATTTAACTTATATCAGCCTGTTAATGTCTCGCACTTAAGACCATCTCTAACTTTGAGGACAAAGTTTGGAGCTTATTTCACCACGCTCTTTTAATGCGGGTTGTTGTATGCATGTGGCAAAATTGTTCCTTAACCGTCAATTAAGAGATTAATTCTAAACACAAAATAGGCATATGGAAATTATTTTAGTGATGCTTGGCTGGGATTGACCCTACAATCATCGGTTAAAATGCATGCTTTCTAACCACAGCCATATCGGATATATTATTAAATATGAATATTTATATGTTATGTATAAAAAATAAATATTCATTAGTTTTTGTTTTTTATTTCACATATACGAATTTTATATTTTTAAAGACGAGACCAGATAATTCAATATATATTATACTAAGCCCGATTCAGGAAAAATAAATATTACTTTGTATTTAATTGCCCATAAACCAACTCTTATATTTTTTAAGTCGAGACCAGATCGATAAAAATATGTAAGTATTAAATTAACAGGATTTTTTTTATTGTTGTAAAACAAGCTTAATCAGCAACTAGGGGCTACAAGTTCATGTAAGTTCTCGTGTACTAACATAACTAAACGGGCTTTGGCGTCGTAGGAAACTTAACGACATTTCTTACGACGCCAAACCCTATGGTAAAATAAAATCTTTGGCCGTTGAAATATATCAACAGCGTGTTTTAAGTCCATAAGTATAAAAAAATATAAAGAACGTTTTAATTTAATCGCCTTTAGTGCTTCGTGGTTTTGCTAACGAGAAAAATTGACGTTCAATTATGATTCTACACAAAATGACGTCGAAAGATTATTAAGCTGCCAATAAAGTTTTAAAAATTATTTACAGTAAATTTCATGGTGCGCCGATTTTTGTGGCTTTATTGTTTTTGTAAAATGGCTTCAGAAATTAATAATGTAACTCCCAAATGTATACTTCGAAATTAGTTTCAAAAATAGTGTTAATGAAAAAAAAAAAGCAAATGTGAAAGTAAAGACATTTAGATTATATAGGACTCTTCCCTTAAAAGGTATTTTGGGGTTAAGTGGTTAGACAATGCTGTGTATATTTTTAATTTAAAATAAATAATGGCTGCTTGACCCATTGGCTTTGCGTAGAGATGTTGGATCGCTCTGGATCTTCTACAGAATTTTTCACGGCGAATGTTCCGAGGAATTATTCGGATTAATCCCGGTTGCTGAATTTCACCTTCGGACATCTCGTCAAAATTCTGATTATCACCCGCACCACCTAGATGTCCGAAAATTCACAACAGCGCGATTTTTTGATTTTTGCGCGAACAAGACATTTTCTGCCTCGCACAACCACTCTGTGGTTCTTCCGAACCGATACGACTTGGGAACCTTCAAGAAAAGTGCGTACTCATTCCTTAAAGGCTGAGGCTCCGGTGTCGCGGGTGGTGGTAATCACTTTCCATCAGATGAGCCTCCTGCACGTTTGCCCCCTATAACATAAAAAAACCCAGAGATTTTATTTAAACCAGTACATACTTTTACCAGCTATAGTCCCACCAGTGTAATTACACAAGGGATATAAAGCAAGTTCACAAATTTGGTGGCGCACTGGTGATATGAGGAATGAATGTTTATTACAATTCCAATGTCATTGTCTTTATGTCAGGGTTTCTATGATACAATCATGGTCTATTTACCAGACTATCTGCCTAAATGACGTGAAGTTGTTAAGTTGACAGACAAATTAATTTTCTTACTTATTTTTAGTATAAATAAAAGTTTGTAAGTAATTCATACAAATGATTATTTAAAAAGTCGATGCTGTCATTCCACTTTCCACTGCATTCTAAACAAATCGTGTCTTTTAAAGCGCCTTTGACAAATAAGCTCCATAGTTTGCTTTTACAAGTACTTGTAATACGTCCGCTTAAAGTTCAAGTAGTGAAGAACATAAATACTGAAAAGGCACACTTGATTCCACAGTACAAGTGCGCTTTAAAGCGCTTTATTTGTTTATTCTCTCATTCTATTATTCGTTTTGCTTACCAAAGTAAACATAATTGTAAATCTGTTTGGGTTAAGTAATGCTTTTTATTCGTGTGATTGATTTTCATATAACTATTCATGTTTTAATATTGTTTCGAATTATTGTTTTAGATAGTAATTAATTTAGTGAGAGCTAGCAGCTATTTTATTATGTCAGCGTATTTTTGCAGTTTTAAGAAATATGCCGTGCAGGAATGTCGAATCTTATGTCCCCTGTGTTTGCGGAAATATGTGTCCCAAGTTCTTTCGGCACAATATCTTGTCCCGCAATATTTTTTTCGGTCACAAAGGGGTTGCATCAAAGTAACGGTAAAACATGGAAGGTTCACTTAGTACGGTGAACATTCCAATGTAAATCAAAGTCAAAGTCAAAAATCTTTATTCAATATAGAAGTGTTTACACTTGCTTATTGATAGTCAAAAATCTACCACCGGTTCGGAATTTAACACCTCGGACCTGAGAAGAACCGGCGAAAGAAACTCAGCGGGATTTTTTTTTCCATTTTGCATGTACAATAATAATTATATTTTAGTTATTTGATCATTTCATTCCCAAGGTGTGCAGTCAACTAAAAAGTCATTAGTGTTGTAATATCCTTTAGCACACAAACACTCTTTAACGATTCTTTTGAATTTTATAATTGAATAATTTTGAAAGTTTTCTGGGATCCTGTTGTAAAAACGTATACATTGCCCCAAAAAAAAGTTACTAACCCTGTGTAATCGGGTACTTGGAGTAACAAGTTTATTCCTGTTCCTAGTGTTAATAGAATGTACGTCACAATTTCTGGGAAAATCATTTATGTTTTTGCGTACATACATAACATTATGAAAAAAAAAATTGAGAAGCGACAGTCATTATTTTAATTTCTTTAAATTTACCTCTTAACGAATCTTTTGGGCCCAGGTTATAAATTGTACGAATAGCCCTCTTCTGCAGTACAAAAATGGTATTAATGTCAGCTCCATTACCCCAGAGTAGGATGCCATACGACATTATACTGTGGAAATAACTGAAATACACAAGGCGAGCCGTATCCACATCAGTCAAAAGTCTATTTTTTTTTACCGCATAGGCTGCAGAGCTGAGTCTATTCGCCAATTTATTTATATGGGGGCCCCATTGGAGCTTAGAGTCTATTGTTATACCAAGGAACTCTGTTGATTCTAAAACATCTAACGCTTCCCCGTCTAAAACTCGTTTTGAAATATCTTACATTGGGAGTAGTGAATTTAATACATTTTGTCTTTTTACTATTTAACATTAAATTATTAACACTAAACCAATTTACTATTTCAGAGAGAGCATTGTTCACATCGTCATATATTGAAAGACGTCTTTTTTTTTTTTAAATTAAAGAAGTATCATCAGTAAACAATACTATCTCGAGTTTATCACCTAGGAGATGTGGCAGGTCATTTATATAAACAAGGAAGAGAAATGGTCCAAGAATTGATCCTTGAGGGAGATCTCTTTCCATTTACATCAACCCTCTGAATCCGATTGCTCAGATACGAAATCAGAAGACTGAGTGCAGTGTCCCTAATTCCATAATGACGTAGTTTCCTGACCAGTTCCGTGTTGCACACAATCAAAGGCCTTAGATAAATCACAAAATATCCCTAAGGCATCCTGTGACTCCTCCCAGGCCCTGTAAATATTTTTAACGAGCTCAACACCAGCGTCAGTTGTCGAGCGACCCCTTGTAAATCCAAATTGTTTCTTGTGTAGCAACTTGTTATTGTTAAAATGTACTAGCATTTGATTTAGTAATAACTTTTCAAAGATCTTGCTAAGAGTTGTTAGTACAGAGATGGGCCTATAGTTGTTGGGGTCTGATGTACTACCTGACTTAAATATTGGTAATACTCTACTATGTTTCATGAGGTCAGGAAACAGGCCAGTAAGGACACAATTATTAAATATAGTGACGAGGTAGGGTGCGATTACATCAATTATTGAATTGACTACCTTAACAGAGATCCCCACAGATCGGCCATTTTCTTAATATCTAGTGATCTGAAGGAACTTATTACATCATTTACACTTACTGTATTCAATTTAAAACTAATATTATAGTCTTCCACATTGTTTTTAATAATGATTCAGCAACGGTAGGAGAGGAATTTAATGAGTAAGTAGTCGAAAATGGAATGTCAGCAAACATTTTTTCAAAAGTAGTTGCAACATCCCGATCTGAGGAAAATAAATTGTTATCAATAGATAAGCTACAGTAGGAGATGTTATTTTTGACTCTTCCAGTTTCGCAATTAATAATTTTCCATGTCATTTTAATTTTATCAGGTGCGGCAATATTTTTTTTTTTATATGCATTGATTTAGCTGTATGACATACACGTTTGAATAGTTTAGAGTAGGCACTAACATAACTAATAAATGAAAAAGACAGGTTGTATGATCTTTCACTATAAAGTTCATACAACCTCTGCCTACTCTTGTGAATTCCGACAGTCGCCCAATCATTAAATTTAAGAAAATTCCTAAAATTGAAAAAAAATCCAAGACAGTCTTGGAAGTAAATATGCCATTAAATACTGTTTTAATTAATTTAAAAAAAATGTTATAAAGCTCATTAGAATTATCATTTATTTGGAAATATGAGAGCTTTGCCATGATATTACTTCTGAACTTCTCAATTCGATACAAATTGATTGGAACAAATGTCTGTTTTAAATCCTTAGCGTTATTTTTTATTTGCGAATTAAATGAAGCCAACTGTCCACAATGATCAGAACTTAACATATTTATAATACATTTATGAATAGGTACACATTTGGTAAATATGTTGCCAATTCATGTTGCAGTGGATTCAGTGATTCTAGTTGGCTCTAAGAATAGTTTAATAAGGTTATATGAATATAATAATGATCTGAATCTAATACTTGTGTTATAGTTTTCTAATAAATTTTTGTTGAAGTCACCACAAATCTATGTGTTAATATGATTATTTTAATTATATGTGATATAATAAAATGTGATTAATTATATATTAATAGTTAAGGTAATAGCAATTAATTTGGACAGAGTTAAGGAATTTTATATGATCTTTTATATAATGTTATGTCAGTTACTAAAGGTATACAATGTGAATCACATATAATGTTTTTAATTATTTCTTATTTTCTTTTAATAAATATGTGTGTATTAAATTATTTGGTTGTCAACTAATTCAAACAATATTATAAGCTTAGTGTATACTGAACACAAGGATTACAGCTTACAAAATAAGCTGAGTCCTATGCACAGCACAGATATTGTGAAGAACTATCTGAGGACTATGTTAAAATCTTCAACTTTGCTCCCAACTAATTGTCAAGCAAAGTGAGACAGTAATCACGCCAAAGGAGAAGACAGATGCTGTCCACAACATGTAAGCCTTGTTCGAATCAGGTTTATAACGTATAAAAATGACTATATAAAACTTTAAAACAAAATACTCCCCGGGTTTACGTAGAAGATTTCAAGTCAAGCGGCGGCAATAACAAAACGTGTGATAAGCAGCTGAGGAAAAACAAGCTAATAACAACAAATTCATTCCATTGATTCTAATTGATTTGATTATTTTTGGAGAACAAGAGAAAATACTATGACGTAGGTATAGAGGGGAAATAGGCCACCTAATAAGTGGTCACTAACGCCAATACGCAATGGCGCTGTAAGAAATTTGACCATTCCTTACATCAACTCAACCTTGGATACTAATTTGTTATGTCCTTTGTAGCTGCAGTTACACTATCTTACTGATCTAACAAAATGAGTACTGCTGTTTGTCGGTCGGAGATATGGTGAGTAGCTGGTACCTACGCAGACGGGCTTGCACAAGGCCTATAGGTTAGCCTATAGGTTAACATATATATAATTCTTTTGTTTTTCCAGTAACAATTACTGAAAAAAGGAATAAATGTAACTCAAATGAAAACATTTCACGCCTTATAGTTTTCAGTATCATAAAGAAGTTTATAATTAACATAGTTATGTTAACCACATTAATGCCATAACGACATTATTTTATTAGGATTACTGTAACGAGACATTTATTTGACAAAATTTGGCTTATATTTAAATGTATATTGAGACAACTTCGAGTACAGCTCTGGTAGATTTATTTCAATATGTTATTAAAGTACATTGAGGTTAAAATAATTAGGAGACTAAAACAAACCTTTCAATTATTATAAGCTTCCGACCTGAACTGAGGACTTGGTAATTGTTTTTAAATATTATCGATTTTTATGGCAAATAAAAACGAATAAAATCAGTACCATATTCATTTCAAATAAATCATTTATCTTTTTATTTTATTATACAGCAACATTAATCGTACATAATCTTCTATTCGACATCGATAAAATCTGTGATAGTATTTCTCGCATATAAGTTTCTAAGTAACGAAATTGCTTCGTTGTAGTTCGATTGAAATTGCTTATAACTACACACTCCGAAACCACTCGAGTTTTCATTAAAGTACTGAATTATATCGTTCGATCATAAACTAATAACAAACAATTTGTTGACTATTATAACTAAGTCGTTATCGAATTCATAGTTGGTATATGATAGCTGGAGCCCAGTGTTATAATATTAACATCAAAGTATTTTGTTTTTAAATTTATGAGTAGATTATATATTGTTAGAAGAAAATTAAAGTCACAAATGGCAACACTACGACCGGATATATATGGACGACGGTTGGCGGCACTTGTCTAACCGCTTAGCTGTCCGAATATAGTGATTGCCTGTCATAGAAGGAAAATGTCTGTTGGCCGCCATTAAAATATTTTTTAAAAAGATCATTTCATTTTCTATTTTTAATAATATATGTTAGAGATAATTAATTTACACGGATATAAGACCTCATTTATTAGAATGACAATCAACGTGATTAACGTTTTAAAGATTGTCAGTTAAGAGATGTCAATTGTATGTGACGGGCACGTATTCTGTTACACAGCCGACTGATGGAACTATAAAGATTGAATGGTGTATCTGTCAGTGTGTGTTCCTTTGTTGAGTGAGGCACTTGGTCTCTTGGTCTTGGGACAGCACCAACGCCGGACGTGCGTACTGACTGAATTAGTAAAATCAACATATCGGACAACAATAGTAATTGTTTAGATGGCTATCCATATGCATCTTCGACATATATATATGTTTTATAAGCGACAATAACAATATAAATGTATAAAAAATCCTTTATGAAATTCACATTGCATAGACAATATCTATAACATAAGTATCGGAAAGAGCCGAGATGGCCCAGTGGTTAGAACGCGTGCATCTTAACCGATGATTTCGGGTTCAAACCCAAGCAGGCACCACTGAGTTTTCATGTGCTTAATTTGTGTTTATACTTCATCTCGTGCTCGGCGGTGAAGGAAAACATCGTGAGGAAACCTACATGTGTCTAATTTCAACGAAATTCTACCACATGTGTATTCCACCAACCCGCATTGGAGCAGCGTGGTGGAATATGCTCCATACCTTCTCCTCAACGGGAGAGGAGGCCTTAGCCCAGCAGTGGGAAATTTACAGGCTGTTTATGTTTATGTTATGTAAGTATCGGAAATAGAGTTTAATTATGTTATGTAAGTATCGGAAATAGAGTTTAAAAAAAATATAACTTTTTTTATAGATATATTGATCATAATTTACCTATGGCATCGATTATTATTTAGCGTTTAGGATGGACTGTATCTGGGAGTGCGACGTTGCCAGCTTTGGGTTTATTGTCTCTTTCTTTTCCTATCGCTTTTCTGTACTAAACAGTTTCAACGTTTATTTTGTTCCAATATTCGTAATTATATCAATATCGTATCTTATAATGTGTAAATACGAAACTTTTGACGATCTCCGTGGTCGAGTAGTGTGTGTACCGGTTTTCATGGGTACGCCACTCCGAGGTCCCGGTTTCGATTCCCGGCCGAGTCGATGTAGACAAAGTTTATTAGTTTTCTATGTTGTCTTGGGTCTGGGTGTTTGTGGTGCCGCCGTTACTTCTGATTTTCCATAACAGTGGCTTGTCCCAGCTTGTTTCTAAAAAACATGACGTCAGCATTGCTGACGTCACGTATGTCAGAGTTTGGATTTCTATCCATCCTCGAAGGTATGATATTAAACGCAGGAAATATTCTTCTTTGATTTATTCCAAGCTGAGGATCGCTTTGACGGCTTCGAACAAGCCTCTCGATACCGGCGGTCGCTCGGCTTTTTGTAACAAAATTGTGTGGGGGAACTATTCACTCAATAAAACGTCTATTTATGGACGCTAAAATATTTCAAACTAATTTAACATCTCAAAATTCACTAAATATTCACTATCACTAAAGTGATTTTCTCAAAAACGTGGCTTCCCGCCGACGTGTATAAATTTAATTGAAATTTACTTACATTCTCTGTAATTAAAATGAAAAGCGTAACTACTGAGTTTGTTGCCTGTTTTTCTTGGTAGAATCTACATTCCGAACCGGTAGTAGCATTACATTTAATTCAACACTGTACTATTCAAATGAGCCTTTACTTCAATAAAGAGTATTTTGATTTTGTCCCTTGTGCACGTTGCACATTGGTTCGAACACCCACCAGAATATAACTAGTAGTAGGTAAGCGTATTGCTGTGTAGCGGTAGACTATCTGATAAGTGGGTAATACCCAACAAGACCGGCTCAAACAAATTTCAGCTACAAATTGATTGTTTAATTAACGGTATAACACGTTCATACCTGAAGATTAAAATGGGCACATTCTCAATTAAATCTCACCAAAGTTTTTGGAACGAAACTGTTTCTAGAGTGAACTGGGCGAAATCGTCACGCAAGGAAAAAACGTCCAAGCGTACTTTGCCTCTCTTTCTCTTTCTCTCTGTCTCTTTCTATTACATTGGTTTGTAAAAAAATATTTAAACTTTATTTTTGTTATAGTTTTAATTCGAAAAACACGGAATTTTTATTGCGTATTATGTAACATAAGCAGCTTCGTTTTAACCAGGTATCACACGACCAATCTCTTTTTTAAATTAAGGCGTTAATTTTGTTATTAGCTTAAATTTATTTTAAATGATATTTTTTAAAACTAAGTTTTTGTAGTTCTCGTTGTTAGTCGGAATTAGTTCTACCGTCCTCAAAAGCAAGCTGACGCCAAGAATACCTTCCGGCTTCGTAATTTTTATTTTAAATAACTTCTCCCGGAAAATAAACACCAACCTAATATTTTAATTCATAAGTTTGTCACAAATGAAATGTTATTAAAACAACGTAAACTAATTATAAATAAGATTTTTCTTTCGTTTAATTAATTATTTCTTAATAATACATTCTACTGTTAAACAGCAATTAGTTAGTGTTGTGGTTTGAAGTGTGAGCCAGTGTGATTTGAGGAATGATTAATATTTCTCACAGTACCAATGACTATGGACAATTGGTAAGGAGGCCAATTTGCCCATTGGCCTAACTAAAAATTAAAAATAACGTTAAAAATAAAACAAGATTTGATTCTTAATAGAAATATGGAGTGTTAAAACAACTTCACACTAGGTTTTCAAAAGACAAAATAGTTTAATGGTAAGAACACGTGAATTTTAGTCGGAGATTATTTTTATTTATTCATGTCGTGGTCGGTTGAGAAAAATATTGTGAGGAAAACTGAATGTCACCAGCAGTGGCGGCCTTAGGGGGTGGTGAATAGGGCAATCGCCCGGGGCCTCGCGCTTGCAGGGGCCTCGCCTCGCGTCGAGCAAATAGAAAAGAAAATGTTTTTTTACTATATTTTTATTTATTTAAGACTTTTGATTTTGTTCCTAATTATTTATTAAGATTTTAAAATAACGGTTAATTTAATAAAGTTATTCGTTTAAATCATAGTTGATTAATTCATTTTGTAGTACCTCGCGCGCCTGAATATCGCACCTCGAAACACTTGTAGATCGGTTTGTTAAACGCGTAGCACTCGGAACTAGTGTAGACTACACTCAAGACTCGGGCGGGAGTCGGGTCGGTACATAATGTTCTGCTCGTCTATCGCTCGGGGATTCCCTTATTTCATTTCGTTCGTCAACTTTTGTCACTATGGAATTATTTCGTTTGCAGTATGAGTTACAAATTCGTTGCTGTACCATTACACATCTTTCAATTATATTTAATAATACGTTCTTATAATGTTTCAAGTATTAAGTGAGTTAGAAAAGTGTAAATTATAGTATTTTAAGTATTGAGTAAGCTGATAAAGGGTTAAAAATCTGTGTGACACCTACTTAAAAAATATTTCTGACTGTATGCGCGAATCACAACAAGATTTACGAAATGAGTTCCCGTGATCGTGATTCCGGTAGAAAATTTGAGTCTGGTAGTTCAAAAAGAAAGCAGGTACAAGAAAATCTACGTGGATCTTTATATAAATATATAAAAAGTGATGATCAAGAAACTTATACGGCTGAAAACATTCCTTCCACATCATCATGGGTGCCGCCGCCGTCATCAAGTAAACACAGCGAGGAAGATGATGATTTAACTACATCATTGTCTCTTAGGTCACCGGTGCCGCCGTCAACTCTATCCAGTCGAGAACACGAATCTGAACCAGCATCTATGTCTACATCCATGACAGCCGTAACGGAAAATCTGAACCCTCAAAATGACCCCGGTATGTGGCCCAGAACAATTACTGATATAGATCGAACTGAGATTGTATTAAGAGATCCAATTCGGATTAAATTCGAGTTATTTGTCGTAAATGATAATGAACGGCGATTCAGTGAATATCATTATAATAAGATATTAATTAACGGTGAAAAGCTCGACAGGCGCTTGGATGATTTATTCACAAACAAAGGATGCCGTTTACTGCTTTCCGTGTCGAATATTCGAGCTAGAAAATACGAAGATTAGATCAAGTGAAGGAGTGTGTGATTGGAACCATTTGTGTGACTACCTAAAGTCCCACGAAACTAGTTGACATCACAAAGATTGTATGCTGAAATGGATTAATTTAGAGAATGATTTAAAAAACTGTTCCACTATTGACTCTTTGGCTCAGTCACAAATTGAAGAAGAAAGGCAACGTTGGAGAGATATTTTAGAACGATTGCTCGCAATTGTAAATTTTTTAGCATCTCACAATTTGGCCTTCAGGGGTCATAGAGAGAAGTTCACATGACTCACACTGACTCAGGTTCGAGTGAGACAAGCGGCAACTTTATAGATTTAGTAGAGTTAATAGCCCGATTTGATCCCGTGCTGAGACTTCACTTATAACAAGTAAAAGATAAAACGATAAAACGAAGAAGAAACGAAAGACAAAGATAAATCTGAAATTGTTGGAAAAATAATTCATAATAAATATTACTCTATTATCCTTGATTATACTCGCGATGTTTCTCGTGTTGAGCAACTATCAATTATTATAAGATTTTTTAATACAAAAACTTCAGAGATTTTCAAAATATTTTTTTTATGTTATTGTCGACAATGTGCGCGCAAGCTGCCATCCTAGGTTTGAGGCACTTAAGCTTCATGAAACCATATTTGGATTTCTGTATAATATAAAAAGATTAAAGGAAATGAGTGATAGTGAACTTTTGAAGCAATGTAGTGACTTGCAAATATTTCTGACAGTAGGAGAATCATGTAACATTAATGGACATGAATTGTACGAAGAACTGAATATGTTTATCCGTGTGTATGAAGGAAACGATGACATTATCTCGGTGCTGAAATACATAATAGAAAAAAAAATAACTGAAGTTTACCCCACTATCGAAATAGTTCTGAGAATCATTGCCACTGCACCTGTTACGGTTGCGTCTGCTGAAAGGATATTTTCGAGGCTTAAAATTATTAAAACATATTTAAGAAATTCGATGACACATGACCGACCTTCAGCCCTTGCTATTCTGTCAATCGAAAATGACGTACCTCATTCGTTAGATTATTGTGCTCTAATTAAAGATTTTAGTCTTAGTAAAAGCCGCAAACATCAATATTAATATTTATCAGTGGCTAACATCTCTGTATTTGTTATTTTTGTAAATCTCTCAATGTAAGTAAAATATTTTAAAACTCAACATTTATTTATTTTTACAACTTTAGCATTTCTTACCAAACATAACGAATACCTATCAAACAACCAGACCAACTTTCGCATCACATACGTAGGTACTTTTCCAAAGAACAAAGGACCCCGCAAAGACCTGTCCTGCCCGGAGCTTCGCAATGGGTAAGGCCGCCGCTGGTCACCAGCAAGCCGCATTGGAGTTGCATTATCCTACTAACCTTCTGTTTAAATGGAAAGGCGGATTTCGCTCAGCACGGGAACATATACAGGCTGTTATTCTTTGGTTGAGCAATTTATTAACAAAGAAAATTATATGATAATAAAATAATTTACAGCCTATAACACTCAAGAATAATAAAGCTTTCTATCAGTGATTCTTTTTATCATTAGTTCCGGAGATTACCCTCTACATACAAACAAACAAATTTTACCTCTTTCAAATTAGTTTAGATAATTATATCATATAATTCTATTTTATCTTCAAAAATGTTTTCATTACACGTTGAAAATGTAAAATAAAAATGTCATCGAAGTAAATTTTCCTACAATTTACGAATTCTCGTACTTATCCGGACAACTCATTTTAAATACATAACAGCTTATATATAAAACATGACTACAATTGTTCTTTCCTGGAAGTTGTTTTACGAGTACAGTAGGAAGAGGATCCAAGATTCTCTCAGCCATAAACCAACTTCAAAGAGATTGACATGCATTTCGTGGAATTATTACTACAAGATATTTTGTGTTAATATGTATATAATTACGCTCTGTAACTTGTATCTTTTTTTAACTTTACATGAATTTTACCCGTACGAATTCGAGAGTAGTTGGACGCATATAATTAGACCGTTTTATGTAGAAATAAAACAACCTAAAAACGCACTAATAAACGTTGTTGGAAAACCATAGTTTGGTGAAAATAACCCTTTCAAATTAATATATGTATCTAACCAAAATGTTATGCATATTGTTCAAAGACATTTCATCATTTAATTTCATAATATAAGTTTGTAGTGTATATGAAGGTACTTCTAAGTTCTATCTGTATCTTGTCAATTTTGATGCATCTATGACTTTGAATAAATAATAAAATATAAATAAATTAGGTATAGTGCACTGTTCCTCAAAGTTTCAATTCGGTTTATGCATGTAGTATAGCGGTTTATAAATGACGATAAAGCAAAATGGCAATCGCAATTATTTTCATTTCCATCATCATCAGTAATCAGCGGCGTGTATCCAATTGAAACACACTAACGTGCATCTGCTATGATAGTCAACGCACCAGTTATTTATACGCTTATATACATATATAAAAATATGTTATCCGATGAATATAAGCGCCGCTAGTTTATAATCAATCTAGCTGACTGAACTAACAATATTTTAGATTCAGAGCATTGCGTTCATAACTCACCGTGAAATATTTGTATGCGATAATAATTATAATGTTAAAAGAGTATACACATCAAATTAGCATACAATTGTAAGGCGTTTACAACCTTTCTAAAACGAGACACTAAGTGAGTTGTTATTACAGGCTAGTACTGTTATTCACAAATACTAAGGTTAGATTTGATTATTAAAATTGTATCGAATAAATGTAAATTAATGCTTCGTTAAAAATTTTCGACAGTTTAAAATGTATTTACGGTAGTGACTCTTTAGGCGAAGATATCATGCGGTAAGTTTGAAGTAATTATTGGTTAGAATTTTATTAATTAAACTTTTAAAACATTAGATAAGTGTTCAAAACTCTCTTATCATCAACGTTAGATTATTTTTATTCTTTTGTTTCTGTCAATTTATATTCCTCAAATAAAAATAAATTTTGCCCTCTAATAAAAATAAATGACAACGTAGACGTGGATTACTAACTCAATATTGATTTACAGTCAACGAACCATATATTTGAAATATATATTCCTTACTAATCTTTGCACGTACGAATAGTCTTGAACAATAAATTAAGCTACTTCATTTGTTTTGATCGTGTTTTACCCTGATGATAAATGATGTCTGAGAGCGACACCCTCTCATAATGACATGCTCTATTGTGCCTTAAGTGCTTTATCGCTTCGAACAATTAGTGATTATAAATATTTCACTTTATCAAGAGGGCTGTGATCTGCAAAATACACTAAAATTATCGAGTTATTTTTGACTAAAATACAAATATAAAAGAGTGTTCATTAAAGACGTATATTACATAATAAAGCTTCATTAGTTCGACTGTAACATACATTATTAGTGTAAAATAAGTCTGCCATATTAAATATATTTATTTAGAATTTGTCTATTTTAAAGTGATAACTTCTTATGGGAGGGTGAACCGCTCCGTTACGTAATGCGTTACGGCGCCAGTCTTACGCATACGGCAGCGGTAGGCAGGGTCCTCTTCAGTCACACTAACCCATAGCGCTAGCCGTATTTCGGACAGTTTAAGTTATCACTTCTGCCGGGTGTCCTGAGACGCACTCGTATTTTTTTTTTACATAATGTAATATTATGTCGTTTTAATTGTCATCAGTAAGGACATTGTAAGTCATCACCGGTACCGAAACACAAGTACCACCAGGTGTCACTGTTCAGTGTCTGGGTGGCGAGTGGTCGTGTGTTTATTAGTGTACGTTGATCGCGATACCTGGAACTGCTCAGTATTTGGGGACTTGCTATGATATGCGATTACTTAAAAATACAGTAATGTTATCGAAACGATCTCTCGTTTTGCATACATCCCACGCACGACAACATTGTGTGGGCACAATTTCTAGGAATACGTAACCTAAATATATAACGTAAAAATAATAACGTAAAAAAAATATTAGATATGGTTTAATATTTTTTTAAATATTTAGGTGGGTTGCGGGTGGGTGGGTTGGTTCGAGACAGAAATACCAGTAGCTATAGAAATACACAGAGACAAATACGACCAACTATAGGAAAACTTAATATCCAATCCAGATGAATATTCCTTTTGTTTAGTCAATAATTGGCTTTCGTCGAAATCATTATTACACGAACTAAATGAAAAGTTAATTAAGAAAGCGTTTGATTTTTAGGTTATGTACCTTCCTAAAATAGTCTAATTATAATTTAATAATATCTGACTGACGTGTCAAATGTAATTTAGCAGATTTGCTACAATTAGAATCTCGTGTTCGAATTTTAAATATATTGAAAATAAATTACATCTCTGTATAGATTAATGTTTGTGAACTCAAGACGCGTTAATCTTGCCCGAAATGAACTGGCTCCATCGTTTTATATCCGCCCCGAGTGAGAAAATCAGTTTCGATACTCCCCTCATCATGTTTTAAGGATGACAATATTTTCTATTTCGCCGTTCCTCAAATATCGCTTTGAAAAAAGCCGTTAATTTAACATAAAAAAATTTGAGAAATATAACAGAACAACAATATTAACCGGTTACCTCATTTTTGCCTTGTACATACAATGTTACATTTTTCGTATCCTTTTTTATGACTTTTGCAATTATGTTATTCAATATTCATCTGTATTTTTATAGGAATAAAGTATATATTTTTTTAAGAAAAATAATCAATATGGGTTTACATTTCAAAATAATCAAAATAATTTGTCATATTTATACGAAGTGTTTATATTTCAGACGTGCAACGTCGTATGTCCAACCTTAGAGCTATTACGGCTTCCTTTCGGAACTTTGCCAAGTGAAATCAAGAACAACTATTAGTTACCGACAAAATATATACAATGAGAGTGGATTTACCGAAAATCAACGATCTCAATGTAATTAATGAAGTGATTCAGCAAAGATTCCTTTAGGGTGAAATTATTCGTTTCCGCCATCGAGAATTTGACCCAATTAGATTGCTCTAACATGAAAAGTCTTACGAGAAACAGTCGGTGATTTTTAAATGCCTTTTTGATATTGATCGTTTAGTTTAAAATAGATAATAGTCAAACTAACAAATGAATCATCTAATGAATTATAGTCACCATCGTCAGTTAGACCATGGAATTGTTAGAAATCTTAATTATCCGCCGATATATTCAATACGTCAACAATCTTTAGAACTAATATATTATGTTTGTATCTGGAGTTACACTGGCTCAACATTGAAACCCATGTGTTCAATTCTCATAGCAAAATTTAATTTAATTTCGAATCAAGAGAGTAAAGCATTTAAATTTAAGTTCGGACGTTAAGTGATAGTTGAAAATTATGAATGAAATAATTTCAAATTGACCAATTGACAGAACGCTGTAAGGAAAAATATTAACATCTTCGAGGAACACGTTTATAACGAAAATCCAGTCGCTGCGGTGTAAATTGAATTTTTCAAATATTTGATTTTTCTTATTGCCTTATAGCAAGTGTTAGGTCGAGTTTACATTATTTTAGAATAGTTTTAATTTTTTATAGCCAAGTAGACTATTTATTGGATCTTGATATGGGATCGCTTATGAATTATTGATAGCTTATTATTACATGGTGTATGCCGATAAATTATTTTAAATAATCATTAAAGGTTGTATAGCTTCTAGCTATTGAGTTATATTCAATCACAGAATTATATAAATGTAGTGAATACTTTTTGGTTTGACATTTTTGTAAATAAAAGTAGAAAAAGAATATTTTTGAATTGGACATGGGAATTGTTAATCTGGGTCGAAAAACGGAAGATAATGGATGATTTTAACAAAAACTAGCAAAATAAATATTGTAAGCTGTATTAAACATTGTTAATTATTTGACGTTCCTGTTTTTTGAAGCTGGGTCTTCAATATTGTAAAACAAATTCGCTTACCGCTGTCTGTCTCTGTGTATGCTTTGATCTTTAAATTTACACAACGTAATTTGATGCGGTTTTTTGTCAATAGATAGACTGATTCAAGGAAGGTTTATATGTATAATACATGCACAATATAGTAGAGACACAGATTATTATTGAGGTTTCTAAAGTGATGTCGTAAATAAACACATTTTTTTGTGCTTACATTGCAAACGTTGGCTGAACCCTACGATATAGATCAAAACAATGTACTACAGTATTGTACACATTAAAAAGCTCTTCAAAAAAGTCCGCGATGGTATATGTCTATCTCTTAGGGATAACCCACAATAACCATTTTTTATCCTTTACTCTTTAGAAAAAATAATGGCATATTTTCGAAGCTATTATAGGTGTAAAACGCAGGAACATAGCGGTTTGTATTGTCTAATGACTGAAAAACTGAACTTTGTAAGACATTCTTTGGTATATTTAGTATCGGCACGGCATCCGTGCAAAGCCGGGGCGGGTCGCTAGTTAAACATTAAAATTCTGAAAAGTTTTTTGCGTTTGATCACAGTATCTCTAGAGCTGACGGTTTGATTTGAAAATTTGATAGTCCACTTTTAATAGGTCGGTTATTGCTATTAAACATCATGCTACTTTCTTCGGGGGCGTGACCTCGTGAACTTAGTCTGGAATATAAATTACAATTTCAAAAAATTTATTAGAATTTTGGACATAACTATACTGTCTATATTTTCTATATTAGGGAAGTTATTAAGATATAAATAAATTTTAAAAACTTTAATGCAGTACAGTTGTATTACGAGTACATTAGTTAGTAGGATTGATATACAACAATATGAACACTATACTTTAGATAATATGTATAATTTCTTAAATAATACTACACTGAAATAATAATGTCTTGATTGCTTTTCAAAGTCTAATTTGCAAAGGTATTATAACGTACAAGCGTGTATAAATTTTCTCTGATAGTCTGATAAGAGCCGCGATGGCCCAGTGGTTAGAACGCGTGCATCCTAACCGATGATTACGGGTTCAAACCCAGGCATGCACCGCTGAATGTTTATGTGCTTAATTTGTGTTTATAATTCATCTCGTGCTCGGCGGGGAACGAAAAGGAAACCTGAATGTGTCTAATTTCAACGAAATTTTGCCACATGTGTATACCAACCCGCATTGGAGCAGCGTGGTGGAATATGCTCCAAACCTTCTCTTCTAAGGGAGAGGAGGCCTTAGCCCAGCAGTGGGAAATTTACAGGCTGTTAATGTGTAACGTGATAATTTGATGCGGGCCAATTCAACACGACCGATGGCTACTGGATATGTTTTGTTTCTTGTTCAGCATCTCTTTCAGCTTTTCGTAACATATCGCTCAATTTTTTTTCAATGTCTACAATTATTATTTGTTTAAGAGTCGATCGTCTTCTTATTTCTTTGAATTTGACATATTTTTTTATTATATGATTGTCATGAATAATAAATGAGCGAAAATACGACTCATCTTGAAAACATACATCATCCTACCATTTGATAGAATAAAAAAGTATATTCTAAATCTACAATGTTTTCATTAGATCATATTTATTATTAAAATTCTCACCAAGTATTTATATTTGATGGCAAATAAAAAAATATGTTATGTTTTTTATTATATGTATTTAGTGTATATAACAGCAAATTAATTATTTTTAAAGACTCACCTACAACTCATAACATTTTGCTTCTAACCCGGGATAAATATTTTCAGCCTTTTCAAATTAAATTACCAAGTGCTCTGGAAACATTTAACACCAGCAGCCGCATTCATTCAATTAAAGCGAGGACAACGAAAAATTTTCACAACAAATAACTTTGCTAAGTAACTAGGGAAATCACTCGTAAAATTTTTATAACCCTTCGCGTTCGTACGTCCGTTCCATATTTTACGTTTTAAAAAATGAAAAGTTCTATTTTACAATCTTCTACGAGGGTTATTAAATTTTAAATGGATTGTAAAATAAATGCAAAATGTATCGATATTAAATTGCTTAAATTTATCATCGACAATTTTTTTCACGTCACTAAAGATTAGTGCCATTTAAAAAAGGTTCACAACATAACTTAAAAAACTAAAAAAACTTTTACAACATTTGAAATGCTATAAAGAATTTCGTAAGTTTGAAATATCTTCAAGACAGACAAACTACAGCTAGTGTAAAGTAAAACACTTACTTTTCATTATGAAAACCATTATATTTCTTAATATAAATATATAAATCATTATGATAACCAATTCATTATCAATAACGCAAATAAGTCGACTTGGCTGGAATTAAACGTCCGCTAAGATTAACGATGCTGCACATAAAGGATCTTCTCTCACCTACATCGTGATAGATTGATTTCAACTATTATAGATATTTCAACCTATCTTCGCCTGGTAATTAAAGATGTAGTTTTTCCAAAATTTGTTTCCAATTCCAATTTTAAATTCACTTGTATCATATGAATGTTCGAAAACAAATAAATTGTACGCAACATAATAAAATCGGTTGTGTAAAAGATTTCATTTTGTTCTTTCACTATAATGTTTCGTCCTCTCCATCTTTTGTTTTATAATCTGATCGACAACTTTATGCATTTGATAGATTATTATATTAATGGCAATTTAATCATGTTTGTA
Source organism: Vanessa tameamea (assembly GCF_037043105.1). Lineage (NCBI taxonomy): Eukaryota > Metazoa > Arthropoda > Insecta > Lepidoptera > Nymphalidae > Vanessa > Vanessa tameamea. The sequence continues at coordinate 1,477,890 of NC_087319.1, read as the reverse complement.
AAAAGTATAATACTCGTTTATTACAAGTGTTGTGTACTAATCAATCATTGAGGGTAGATCATAAATATAAATTATTTCAAGTAAGTCCTATATTGTGCCAACCGACATATAAAATAATGGTGATTGGTCCCTGGGCCAGTGTTGGTTCTGCCGCCGAAGCGATTAGTTCTAAAGTTAAGTATTTCAATTATTATTTTATATAAGCTATTAATAATATAATCGCACAGCATTACAACTCATGTTTGTTTGTATAAGATTATGTAAAAGTAAATCATCCTACTTAAAGGGAGCTTGTATGGTCGTAGTTACAGATAGTTAGCTATAAGCCCTTTCAGTGTGAGATATGATAAGTAATATACACAATTATATGGTGTAAGATAGATCACATAATTGTTGTACTTGCAGATAAACGTATACAAATAATGTAATTTAAGTTATATGAATAAATCTTTATATTTATATATATTTGTATTATTTTATTTCATTCGATCAAGCGCTTAGTGATTTTTATTTATTTTGCAAGGGTGTCCTCAAAATCTTTTCGATAATTCCTTTGAATTGTAATTGACCTTTTTGTTCTCAATTCAAAAGTTCTATATGTAATTTGTTTTGTTTTTGTCTTCTTTTACATACCAAAATCTCCTTCGAAATAAAATAATAGTATCCAAAATTAATATAATTTTGTGTGTTGATGTTATTTAAATTTATTAAGTTGATTTATAGTAGGCTTATATTTACAAATGTGTCAGCGATTAAAAGTTTTCAGTTACACCAAAAAGTCTTTCATTAGACCTAGGCTGTATTTTTTTACACATTTGACACAACCCATATACATTGGCGCTGTATGAAATATTAACCATTTCTTACATCGTTAACAGACCCCCAATTTTGGAAATTAATATGTTATGACCCTTGTGCCCGTTTTTACACTGGAATATCCCGAAGGACGAGAGGGCCAGTGAGATCCGTCTAACGGTTCTAGCTGTGAGCCGCTCTGCGTTGGATACGGTCAAATGAATGGAGCTGGTACTGGGGAGTACCCGCCCACAGGTGAGGCCGAATTTGTGCCTTGTAAAGTATATGGGCCGACGTGAAATACTGTCTGCCCTAACTGAGCACACCGAGCTTTTAATGCCAGTTTTGCTTTACCTTCAAATTGACCGCAGAACTGAACGAGGCTCGAAACATCAAAGTCAAGTATTCCGATACTGGCCGTGGCGGCTATCGGAATGTTCTCAAAATGAAGGAATACGACAAATGTTGATTGTTTAGCGGTTATCGCGCAAACTTGCGTCTTTTTGGGGTTGAAGTGGATTTCCTATAATCCTAATTATTTATTATTAATAATGTTTCCTTTTATTATAATGGCTGTTATAAAAATATAAAACGTTTCAATGAAATTCGGTTCAACACAACACCCTCATTATACGATCTGGTTGGATAATAATAAAAAACGATCCGTCCAATGTTTAACGACTTTTAATTTATAAAGCAATTAAAATTCTGACTTTCAGCTAGTGCGGTTGCGTCCAACATTGATAAATTACGTGAATTATAAAATGTGAGCAACTATTCCATTTTATAATATTTTTTCGCTTTAAATCAGTTTTAAAATGTACCAAGAACATAGCTTTATATAAATAGCTTTATATATTTATTAAAATAACGATGATAAGAGCAAGCTCTAAAAACTAAAAGCGCTCATAAAAGCAAAATTGTAATGAATCAATTTATTTTTCTTAAGGCATGACCATTCTAAAGAATGACTTTCCTAAATTACAATTTCGCTGTGGAATATTAAAATTACTTTTTACTAAGGTTCCAATTTGTTCATTCCTTATTGTCCTAATATGACAATTCAATTTTCATTTTGAGAAAATATGTCCGTGAAAATTAACAGGGAATTTTATTATTTTATTCTAAAAAGAAAGTTTTTAAAGACATTCGCTATGACATAACCGTATTGAGAAGTGTAATACTTCTCAATATGGTTCATCAAATACCAGCAAAAATTTAATTTAGTTCTTCTGAAATTAAGATGCTGAGAGTATCTTTTATACTTAAGTCTTTAATAATCATTTCGGTCCATATACGGAAATCGAAATTGACCTCTCGTTTTAGGCGGTGGTAACAAAGGTTATTATTAGGTATACTTTCCTTATTTTTTTTTCAGTCTTCTTAGGTGTTCCAATGGGCCGTACCTTGGCCCATTGTTTCTTATTGTCTTTGATAACGATATTGTTACGTGCTTTCATTATTATATGGTCATATTTTTTGTTTATTTCATGAAAAAAATTAGATTTGTTAAAATGAAATCATAATACTGAAAATGTGTAGATTAAATCTGACAAGTAAGATAAGTAAGTTAACAATTTTCATGTTATTGTTGAAATATAAAATCTTTACAGCGATAATACTAAATTTTAGAATAAAAACATCATTTCATTTAATTATAACTTTCAGCAATTGCGTGATATTGGTGTTTTGCTAGATAGAAAATAGATTTTTAGATCCCATATCAATATGACAACTTAAATAGCTGAAAAAAATCTATGTTTGCGTGTTACAAATAATTTTAAATGGCTTTAACTGGGCTGCGTGTTAAAATATAAATTGATTGTAATAGAGAAATAGAAAAAGGCTATCACAATCTATTGGGGCAATTTAACTTTATTTTACAAATGATCTATTAAAATTCCCCGATAGATGAACAAAATGGAAATCTATAAGCGTAAAGCTGCGGCCAAATCTATAAATAATATATCAAATATTCTACAAATGATTATATGTCTTAGTAAGCTCTCCTTTATTTTTGGCAGACCAAATCTTTCACGTCACAGATTACAACCATGTAATCAGTCTCTGTCCGCTTTACTAAGTGATAAAACAAATATCGAGCATACAACGTTTACAAAAAAATGCAATATTGGCATTTCTCATCATGATAATAAAAAATATTTGAATACCTCATCATTTTTTCATAGTTTTTCATAATTTATATATCCAACCAAACCTGCAGTAGATTAACTTTGTGTATTTAACAAGTTCCAAATCTTCCACTTAATAGGAAAGGAAGTCTTTCCCTTACAGTGGAAAATTTACGGGCCATTACTTGTTGTTAAGGCGACATTTTTTATCTTGTTATAATATGATTATCTAAACGTTTCTGTAAGGAGAATTCAAAGTGTCTTCAAAGTATGAGTGAACGTCGAAGAGCAAGAATTCCTTACAATATTGTATATCAATGTTACAAGTCAAGCTAATAAAACGAGAAACGTACGCCTTTGTAAGACAAATACGATATCTGAAAGTAGAAATGTGAAAATATAGAAAAAGCAATTCGAAGGAAAGTTGCTTTTATTTTTAAATGTAAAAGTATTTCCCGAAAGCAGTCTTCAGTTTTTCTTTTCCTTAAAAGTTTTTTAACCAAATTTACTTCAAGCAAAATTGTCATGATTTCCATGTTTAATGTTTTTTATATTTTATGAAAAATACTTATTACCGTTTGTACTGCTTCTTTGATCTTGTGGCCAGCTGTAGATCACGAGATCTTGTTGTTCATATTCATAGATTGGGCCAAAAAATAGTCACCTGATTTATATTGAAAAATTCTTTGTAGTTTTTACACCTACATTCAATTTTTTTTTTAATGTTATAGGGGGCAAACGAGCTGGAGGCCCACCTGATGGAAAGTGATTACCACCGCCCATGGACATCTGCAATACCAGGGGGGTTGCAGGTGCGTTGCCGGCATTTCAGGAAGGAGTATGCTCTTTTCTTGAAGGTTCCCAAATCGTATCGGTTCAGAAAAACCGCCGGCGAGAGCTGGTACCACAGAGTGGTTGTGCGAGGCAGAAAATGTCTTAAAAATCGAATCGCCTGGGTAGGTACCACCCACTCATCATATATAAATCAAATAAATCTAATTCAAACCAAATAGCAATAGTATTGCTGAGTTCCGGTTTGAAATATAAGTGAGTCAATGTACTACGGGCACAAGTTTAATGTAAGAAATGGTTAATGTTTCTTACAGTGCCAGCCTGGTTTGATCACTTACTATCCGATGGTCCATTCTCTCATTTGTCTACCTATATATCTTTATAGCAAGTTTGGTTTATTTCCACTGCCAAAAAATAAAACTAGTTTACAAAACACAAAACAAATGAAGCATTTAAAAACAGTGTTATTTGCTCGGATGATGACTAGCTATTTCCAGAATATCTACATATTTTATCTAACAAGCCGTCTCAACATCTTGCGAACTCTAATAAATGTAAAAAAAGCATTTTGATATATTAAACGCTTATAATCGTCGCATGTATTCAAATTACGCTATAATATGTCATGTCGAGTTTGTTCAATAAATCTACACGAGTATGCCACATAACACCACAAAATGCAACGTATGTGTGTGGTTTGATATGACTGAGTATAATTTTATGGCTGGTATCGCTATATTATTACAACTTATAATTGCCTCACCGATAATAATTGTCGCAGATTTATTTTTCTCTGACGCTTATTCGCGTGGTCGTTTTTCTGACATTAATTTGTAACACATAGGTACGTTATTGTTGGCGTAAAAAACAAGTTTCTCTTTTTTTCGTCGAGGAAATTCCAGTGTTTTTTCCAACGGTCGGAATAAATAAAACGTTGATTGAATAAGTGTGTTACTGCTAAGGCTATGACCAAGACGTGATCGAAGACTTAATCAGTACCTTCGTAAGTGTTCTACCGTCAAATAACAATGTACGCTTTATTGAGAATAGGAATAAACCAAATATTTCTAAACCAAACATAAAACATGAACTTGTAATTTGTATAACTAGCTAAATAAGGATTTACAATATAAAACAAACACTATTAACACTAGAAAAAAAAACATAACAACGACAGCAGTCATGATGTAGGCTAAATAGAAGTGCCATTCAGTTTCCAAGTTAGGTTACTAGTCCAACATTGATTTTCATGGTACCCTTTGTGACTGTGACGTGGTCTGACAAGCTGTTGTTTGATAGTGCGTATAAACATTGATGTTATATTACTATTATCCATTTATGTGTGAATGTTTATTCATATAACAGTTTTAATTTATTTTATAAAATAAAAGCAGATGCAGATGTTGTTCTGGTTAACCACTATAATATAATAAAATATACTCCGAAACGCGCAATCTTATGGTATAAGTTTTATGATTGTTTTTTTTTTCAGTATTACTACATAAAAATATAGACTGACGATAAAAGGATTTTATTATAAAGTTTCTTCGAATTAAATGATGTCTCAATATTTTGAATCTTGTTTTATTTCTTGTCAATTCGAGTAAAAGCGAACTGACAAACCGTCATTTCTTATTCGAGATCCCATGACACCACATTTATAACAGGTACAAGTTGCTCGAAGTGTGAGGACATTTCTCCGGAGAATATTTTGTATGTCGAAGTATTTCCATATCAATAAAAGTAACTTCCGCTTAAATTTAGAATAAACTCGATTCTGAATGATCTCTCGGATTTCAATTGGATATTTTGAAGTGTATTTCAAATGTGTTCAATATTACTATTTTTAATATTCTATAGATTATTTAAAAAATATTTACTTAGCGATTTGGGAATTTGTTTCGGCTATTGTCTATCTTACAATTGTATATGGAATGAAGGAAGAATGAAGACGAATAGATGGACCGACATATTATTGCCCCCTTGTCCAAAACACATTGCCGCGGGTCAATATATTGCTAGCGAATGGCATACGTATCAGAGATGATCATTGGTGTACTTCTTATTCTGAGGATGGTCGCAAGTTTAAACAACGATATTCTTCCAGATTCATTTATTAACACTATTGTAAAAATAAATCCCCTTTATGTCACTGAACGTGTCGAAGAAGGTTATAGTTAAACGCAATTATTAAGCTGACAAGGACTATATTTCTTGAAATACAATTCGGTAACAGTTTAAAATGTCGCTTCCCGCGCTTGGTAACCAACCGCCATCTTATTTTGATGCCCCGCCCCACTGAGCGGCCACCAGTGTGCCCAGTTGATAAAAAAAATCATTCACCCAGTAAAGCTACTTTAAATTTAGGATAATTATTAAAATAAACCTTACACTATTTTCATATTTATTTTACCCACTAATCCGTGTTTCACAATACATCCCGTATTCTCCAAATCTCCCTATAATTCTAATTATTTAAAAATTATTAGCATTATAACAAAACACTGCCGCCGCGTTCGATTTCTTGACATTCTTTTTTCTTAACGGCCAGTATCAGACATTCGGCCAGTATTAAAATATTACATTACAACATATTCTAAAAATAGTCAATCGACATATTATTAATTAAATTATTCTAATAAATTATAATTATACAATGTGTAAAAAAATAACTCTAACATTGTTATTAACGAAATTAATAAGATTTAAACGTTATGTTTGAATGTATTATTGTAAGTTGATTCGAATCGGAGTCGGCGTCGAAACAATATTCAAGCAATGCCGAATGTGTTTTTTTTTTAAATTAATGATAGGTAGGTGGACTGGCAAAGGGCTATCTGGTGGTGAATCACCACGCAAGAGAGATCGGTACAGCATTATCATTTCTTTAGAGATGTGCTTATATCATCATTATATCCAGTTGTTCTAATATTGCTCAAAGTTTTGAACCCACAATCGTCGGTTAAGGCCTTCCTTTTATATTCCTTGGATATTGCAAGAAAATTCGCACTCAAAGTTAACATTTTAAAAATGTCCATTTATTAAAATATTAATCAAAATTTTATAATTAAAATTATAAGAGAAGAGCCGGCGATTTAGGAAGTCTATAAATATTTTAATATAAAATCCTGCTAAATTCACCGGAAGCAATTTATGATTCAATTTGAATATTAAAATATTTGAAAATGAGAACAATTGAAAAAATTTACAATTTAAAAAAATCTAATTTTGCTTCAACGAGAACAAAATTAAATCGTTATATTCGGTACTATTGATACATTTGATTTTCTAAAACATTAGCGCGCCTTGGTTACGAGACCGACTCACATATGACGCTCTCTTATGACGTCACGCTCTCTTATTATTTTTGTTACTAAAATAAGCCTGTCACTTAAACGGTTCACAGGCTCGATAACACACAGTACGCGCAAGCGACCAGTCCGCTCTCTCCAATGGTTCTCGCTTCACCCCACCATACCGTGAGCACGAGACAGTGTAGATAACTATTACTATTGTGATTATTTAAATTCAAGCACTACAGCATCTCTGATACTTGAATAAATCAATAATTATTATTATCATCAATATGTAAAAGTAAGTACGCTGATGATTCGATTTGGTATGATATTTGATATCAGTAACATGATTTTTAGTCGATATAATTTAAAAAATATTCGATATGATTCGCATTTGTATTACATAAAAGTTGTTATAAATATCTCTTATATGTATTTTTAAATAAAGATAACGTTGACAATGCAACGATAATTTTACCTTAATTCGAAATTCTATAGTTTAATGGCGGTCGGTAGTTGCTTCGGTATCATCATTGAAACTCTTTAATGCTCCATGAAAGCTTATCGTGTCCAGATTCATCGCCATATAACCAGAGAGCTAAGCATGTTGAAACACAACATCTCGATGTAATAGGGCACATCTATGAATGTTTGCATAATAATAAATCAAACTGCAACTGTCTTAAAATATAATATGTAGATAAATTTAAGTACTTAGGCCTAAATATCGATAAACATTTCAACTGTAAGATACATGTAAATTATATTTGTAATAGTTTAAGAGCAGTGTTAAGTAAATTTTATCATTTAAAACCAGTACTAAATAAACACATGTTAAGAATAGTGTATTTTTCACTCGCCGGTTCGCTTTTAAATTACGGACTTATAGTATACGGACGAACGTTTAAGACATATTTAAAGTATATAAGAAAATTACATATAAGACTGATCACGTTCCTAGTTAGTAAAAATGTTAAGAAAAGATGTAATAGAGACTTTTTTTTTATGTTAGAGGTGGCAAACGAGCAGGAGGCTCACCTGATGGAAAGTGACTACCACCGCCCATGGACATCTGCAACACCGGGGGGCTTGCAGGTGCGTTGCCGGCCTTTCAGGAAAGAGTACGCTCTTTTCTTGAAGGTTCCCAAGTCGTATCGGTTCGGAAAAACCGCAGGCGAAAGCTGGTTCCACAGAGTGGTTGTGCGAGGCAGAAAATGTCTTAAAAATCGCGCTGTTGTGGATATATTTGTGGCTATGATAGGCTTTTTCATATATGCAAAATATTACCAGTAGACAAAAAGGTAGAATACTTATTAGGATTAGAATATTATTACAAGGACGAATATAAAATATTATTAAAAAATAAATATAGTACGAGAAGAGTAACTGACAAAAAGTTATATCAGCCAAAAATAAATAATTACTATGGGGAAAAAACAACTAAATATATGGTACCAAAATTATTCAATAGAAATGTTATGCTAAGACAAAAAAATGAAATAAGCAGAAAACTGTTAAAGATTAAGTTAAGGGATTTGTTTCTCGATGAAGAAAAAATGTCGCCATTATGATATTTAAGCTAATGCTTATGTGAAGTGAATACTGTATTTGTATTTATGCTAAAAACATTTTTTTTATTCTGTAATAACTAGCGCGTCTCGCCGTTAAGCATAACAGCTTGGCGAGAACTAATTTTTTTGTTATAAAAACTTTTTATAATAAATAAATTTAAAAAAAAGAAAATTTATACCTGTAATAAGATTGTAACAGACCCGTGTCTGAGCATAAATAACTAAAAAAATAAATGGATTTTAACGTGCAGAGCCACAAACGATGTTTGAAAGCATGGTTTTTCTTTATCCCTCTTTGAAACTAATTTTATTTTTAATGAAGTCGCTAATTCATTGAACAATAATTTTATCTGCTAAATTATTAAAATGTGATCACTCGGTGGTAGGGTTTAGTTAAAGCCTGGGTAGGTAACACTCCCACTCATCAGATATTCTACCGCTAAACAGCAATACTTAGTATCGTTGTGTTCCGGATTGAAGGGTCGGTGAGCCAGTTTACAGTTTCTTTACCAAGGTTGATGGAGCAAAGGAATGGTTAGAATTGATTATAGCGCCAATTCCTAACCTAGCCTAACCTAGCCATCAGGTGGCCCATTTAGACGTCCAACTACATCATAAAAAATATCATTTAGGAACAACGTTGTTCTGATGTCTGGTATGTACCGGCTCTTTGTAGAGATGTTGGATCAATCTGCATCTTCTACCACATTTGACGCGGACTGTTCCGAGGATTTTTTTGAATTAATCCCGGTTGCTGTATTTCATCTTCGGACGAGGCAGAATTCGAAGTTTAATCTGCGCCACCTAGATTACCGAAAATACACATCAGTGCGATTTTTAATTATTTTTCTGCACCGTATAACACGGCATATTCCTTAAAGGCTGGCAACGCTCCCCAGTGTTGTAGATGTCTATGGGTGTTGGTAGTAACTTTCCATCCGTTGAGTCTCAAGTATTATTTTTGATTTTAATTTGGGGCATTAGCCCTATTTCATGGCAAGAAAAAAATTAATAGAGTTGTGTTTTTCCCATATACATTAGCGTTATAAGAAATATTGTATAACCATTCCTTGTGGGTAAAAAATATGCGCAGTCTGCATAATTTTGACCTTTACAATGATTTGCAGTAAAGTAGAATAAAAAAGAAAATGTACTTGGTGTTATCAGCTGTAATAATTGATTTGGTTGATTTAACACGTCATCGGGAACGAATCACGAGCCAGCGTGATGACGATACACGGTTTTTGATACTTAAAAGGTAATTTCCGCGATTCAGTATTAGTCTAACAGGTATTCTAATCTTTTCAAAAATAGCTGTACATACGTTTTATAGGTGCTGTATTCAAAGTATTAGCCCTTAAAACGTGTGTGAAGTTTACAGACAAGGCTAATAATAATGGATTTCAGTACTCCATTACCCAACACAGGCAGCGGTTGCCAAAAAAAACCAACCCTCACAATATCTCACAACCCGCTCCCTATCATTGCAAACTTCACTTACCGCAGCAAAATAGACTTTATGACCTTAAAATAGCATTACATTTCCATAATTGTCGTAGGAGCTACAAAATGTTAGTATTACTGATAAGCGTGCTAGTTGTAATAAGTAGGGCTATTATGTATGAACAAATTCGAAACTCACGGTCGTATAATGTCAGAAAGTGATATGCGACATTGAATATAATAAGTAAAACATTTGGACGAAAAACATTGGAATGAAATTATAACAAAACGCAGATGCAGCAAAAGCGAATAGAAAATATAACTCGAATGAAAATTCACGATAGTGTGTGTGGTATTTAACAATTTGTTATATACGTCAATATTTAATATATTAACGTGACAATATAATCTAATGGAACAGCAAGTTTGACACAACCGGAATTAGTTAAGGCGCAGGACGTAAGTAACTTCTGAGGCAGACTATAAACACTGCTCATTTTCAGACTCTGGGTTGGTCTGGATCATTAATGACTTAATTTTAAGGGTGTTCTTGTCCTTACGTGCGGAATTATTAGACTAACATAGCAGCCAAAAATCAATGTAAGTTTCTCTAGTGATTTACAACAGTCTGATAAAATAGTAGAGAGAAATATTGTCACATATAGTTTGGCGTTATTTCAGTTCATTGCGCTAGTTTGTAGCAGAAACTTTGATTACAATTTAAACACTTACAGGTGTGTCCCATACTCGGTCGAGTTTTAGATAGTTTGCGAAACTTAAGATAACTTTGATTGGGTCGCAACATTAATGCTCACTGGAAAACATTTCGTAAGATGTTATGTAACGTGGATCGCATACAACAAACTATAGCCCATCATTGTCCCACAATTGGGCAAATGCCCGTTCTTCTGTTACATCAAACACCAAAACTACGTATAAAAAGGTTTTAATAAAAGTTAAAATTTGTTTCGTAATATTGTTAAAATATTATTAAAATTAATCACATTTGATTTCTGTATTCAGAAATAAATTAATACGAATATTGTATGATAAAATATCCAAATAGAGTCCAAATTTAATCTGATCGAAACGTTATTTCCAGATAATTAAAAACTAATCAAATCGAATAAAGTTTTATGATGTAATTGATATCGATCATCAATCGCTCAATAGAAGTCGCAGTGGGTCACAGTCGCACATAGTTCACAGAACTGACGGCCGCTTGGGTTGAAATGTCCTCGAATTGAAAACATGAACCGGACCGTGGATCGGTACAAGGTGGATCGACGATCTTGTATAGGTTGCGGGAAGCAGGTGGATGCGGATAGCGCAAAGCGCCCAAATAGGTACCACACTTTTATCACATACATATACATACATATCAATATTTCGTATTGTCGGAAAAAAATATCTCAGTCCCCAAGGTCGGAGGCGCTTTGGTGATATGCAGTATGCACTAAATGATCTGTACGCCAGTCCGCCTACCTATGTAAAAAAAATCAAAGATATGTGGATGGAATGTTTCCATGATTCCTAAAGCACCTAAATCCATCGGTCCTGCGCCTAAATTTTATTCGATCGTAATGTTCTGAGGTAATGAAAATTGTACCTAAATTCTCAAGAATACACTTGAATAATATAAATTATATTTCCTATGATATGACATAATTTACATACAAAGTATGCTTCTTTATACTTTTAGGCCAGTCAATAAAGCCCGTGAAGGTCAAGTAATTAGTATAATTATGATTTTTTGATATGTGATTTGAGACGTTAAAATAACAACAAATTAAAATTTTCAACCCTCTGGGGTGAACGCTAGGGGGTTGAGAGGGTGAAAAGCGTTTCTGTTTATAACTTTGTGAAAAAAATTGTTAGATGGTTGAAAATTTGACAGAAGGTGTAAATAATTATAACTTAACTTGTATTAAAATTTCAACCTTTTTTGTTCAGTGCAAAAAAGTTAGTAACAGAGGGTTGAAAATTTTAATTTGTTGTTATTTTAACGTCTAAACCACATATCAAAAAATCATAATTATACTAATTACTTGACCTTCACGGGCTTTATTGACTGGCCTATTTTTATGTAATCGATACACTGTTTCGTGAAGCTTTGGAAGTCCTCTTTGTACCTACTTCATTCAAATCATTATTTTTATACAGTGAATATAGAACTAACTCAATATTTAGACTTTCTTATAGTATTATCCATTTTTTTAATAAAGGTCACATACTTTTAAGCTTTCCAAATAGATAGTAGTGATATCCAAGGTTTTTGTAATAAATTTTAGTGAAAAAACAAAGGGCGGAATGTTGCCGCTGCTGAGACCAATGGTTTAGAAGAAACCAAATCAAGTGTTCAGGGAAAAGGGAAAATGTATCGAAGGGTTAGTGTGATACATTACGAGTACTTATGAACCCTTTATTTTCTGTGCCCTTTTTGTATTTTTATTTTCAAGCCCACTAAATATGCTATTGATGTTTTTGTAGAAGATAAAAAAACTCTGTAAATTGTTATATTTTTTTACGTAAAAATGTCTTTTCGCGTTAGGTAATAGCTGGTTGAATTTTCTTGCGTTCCAAAATATCGTAAGGTTTATAGCGTGCAGAACATATATATAGTATTATATATGTATTTGTAGATATAGACGAGTTCGTTGTAGAACTTTTAACACCCGTGAAGTCGAATTTGCTTTTTTCCAAAGTTTCTCTAGTTATTCTTTGATTCAATCAGTTCAGTTCTTCTCGCAAAGCACTTCTAAAACCAAAAGTGATATATTAAAAGTATTCGTCAGAATATAAGTAAATATATGTACTATCATCTGTTCGGTCACGGTAGCATGTTAGAGCGATCCCGTGGTACTCGCCGAAGAGACGTAGAGGGTACCGCTGGTTTTTTAGTGGGTATTTTGGTGTACTAGGGCGCACTATGCGTCCGGCATTTCCAGCGAGAACAAAAAGAAGGTACTATTATCTTTTGCCAAATTGAATAAAATCTAAAGAAACACTTGCGTACAAAAGATTATGATAGAATTAGTGAACTCATGTTTGATACCACACATTTGAAATCCAACTCCTAGTTCTTTGTGTAATTGAATATTGTTATATACACGATCACAAATTGACAAAAATACAACCCGCTGAGTTTCTTTCGCCGGTTCTTTTCAGATCAGGGTATTTTCTTTTCCGAATGGACGGTAGTGTTTAATTTGACATTCAATAAGTTTAATGCTTCTATTTATTTTTCTTCTATATGGAATAAAGTTATTTGATATGAGAGTTTTGTTCCCGCTCCTTAATATCGTCTAATTGGCTAATCTTTGAGACAGGCCACCGTTAATGAAATTCGATCCAAAACGCTGTTAAATATTAGGTTTGAAAATAGTATAGATTAGTAGATCGCTTAAGATAAAATGTCATATCGTTTTCCTAACGTTAAATGTTATAAACAAAAGTGGATTTTTATGTAACTATCAATTTACTTATGATCGAAAATCGAAGAAACTCAAACTCAAAACGAATAATGTTTTGAAAGCACTCTGATGTTAGTTATATTATATTTTATTGTAAATAAAACGGTAGTCTTGGCTGTTTCGTTTTTATATAAAATTAAAAAAATATACAAAAAAAATCAATGTATTTGTTTCTTCTTGGATATTGTTTTTTATGATTTTAATGAATAAATAAAATTTAGTAAAAATTAAATTTTATAACGCAGTTTCAGCTATATAATTATAGGTATATGTTTGTTTTTAATGTATATATATATATATAATTAATATTTTTATTTCTATTGAAAATCCGAGTTAAAAGATAAAAATGAATAATCATTTATACAACAGCTTTGAATTGACTATAATGATAGTTTTTGAAACGTGATTCGAATACTAGTTGCTAAATTGATCTACTGATCCTAAATTTTGATTGATACTAATTTAGTCTCACAAAATACGACCATTAATTCATGATACGAAATATTTGTTAGCTGTATTCGATTTATTTTTCAAAAATCGATATAAATTCAATTCGACTGATTATCTACAAGCGGTTGAGTTCAGTGTAAATGTAATTATTAGCAGTAGTATAACATTATATTACCTACAGACAAAACAGTGGGAAGTATGCACAAGAGACTTACTTGGTGATAGGAGTTTTTAAAAGCATATCTCTACTACTCACTCATCAGAAATTCTTTCGTAAAACATTTAGTATCGTTGTTTCCATTATAAATGTTTCAGAGAGAGCTAGTTTAACTACAGGCACAAAGGACATCTTTCTTCTAAAGTTTGGTGGCGCATTGGTGCATCAGAAATTGTTAAGATTAATACAGCGCCCACATATATGGGCGGAGGTAGCCAATTACTATCAGGTGGACCATATCCCGTCCGCCAATATATACCACTAAAAATAAACCTTATCAAGTCAATGGTCTAGACGTTAATTTTTTAGTTATGAAATATCATATAATAGTTTGAGGTATTATTGGCTTCTCGCATAAAAATGTATTTAATATTCAATTGATTTCCCAATTCTAAATTGACCAATTTCGTAAAATAAACAATCTAGCGAAGGACGTCAAAATAATGAATGAGGGAGTTCACTGAAGTTGATATGGAAGTACGCCAACTTATTTAAACGTGCTGCTGAAACGCAGCCAGTGATTTTATTTGGCAATAAAATAAAATATGTTAGTTTTATTGAAACTTCTAGCATAAAATAAAACATGTTAGCATTTTTAATTTGGCTTGGGGTACCAGATTGTTAATAGAAGGCCTGTCTAACTCAACGGTCTCCACTAAGAAACTTAATGTCATTGTTTGTAATCACACACACACACACCATGAGCATGTGGCTTCAAGAAATTTTTTCGTGTGAGTCTTAAATACTTGTAATTGTCGCCAAAGCAAACATGTTAAGTAGATGCAGTAGTCCAGTCAAATTATGGCTAAAAATGGCTGAAAAAAACATAAACGAACACAGTTTGGGGATTCGCTCGGTAAAGTAATGTATAACTCCGAAGTTATTGGCATTACAGAAAAGAGTTACAGACAAAAATTGTACATAATTAAAAGATCTACACTTTGAGAATCGGTAAAATTTAATAAAATTGAATGGTTGGGGAGAAAACGACGAAAAATAGAGAAAAAAGTAAAATTTTTGCCTTGCGGGAGTAATAACTTGAAAAATATTAATGTTATAAAAAAAAGTTTCAAATAAAAAAGTTAATAAATTTCATTTAGAAGAGAAAAGGTTTCTATAACTTTTTGCCTAACACTGATATTTCTCGAGATATCGAATTAAACGCGTTACCATCGAAATGACCTTGAGCTGACCTCAGTACAACCCCTCAAATTGGAATTTATGCTCAGAATACCCCTCATATCGACCCTTAAAATCCCCAAACTGTGTTCGTTCATGTTTTTTTATTTCGTAATTTGACTGGACTACAGGGACTACTACGACAACGAACCGTCGAAACTTTTGCTTTTGTTTTACGTATGTCCAAATATTCCGCATTTCAGATACGTGCTATTCTATACTTTGACAAATTGACTGTACTCCAAAATTCTATAAAGCCGACGACCTTCGGATGTTACAAGTCGGTGTTGGGTCGATGTGTCGTTGCAAGCTCACACTCATATCGTTTTGAATTTCTATATCAAATATCATCATGTGACTACCTTTTCAGTAAGCGTTTTCTTACATTAATAGCCTGTAAATTTCCCAATGCTGTGCTAAGGCCTCCACTCCCTTTGAGGAGAAGGTTTGGAGCATATTCCACCACGCTGCTCCAATGCGGGTTGGAGGAATACAGATGTGGCAGAATTTCGTTGCAATTAGACACATGCAGGTTTCCTCACGATGTTTCCTTCACCGTCGAGCACGAGATGAATTATAAATACAAATTAACCACATGAAAATTCAGTGGTGCTTGCCTGGGTTTGTACCCGAAATCATCGTTTAAGATGCACGCGTTCTAACCACTGGGCCATCTCGGCGACAGTAAGCGCACGTTGTGCATATTTATCGTAAACGCCGTAAAGTATCACGGTCATTGCGAATATAACATATGAAGATTTTTTAAGTCAGACGGCTTGTCTGCATATATCTCAATGCATTTGCCTGACTAATATATTAATGATAACCTTAGTCAATTTAAAAAAAACAGAACTGTTCTAAATTATTGATTGATATCTTAATGCTATGTGTATTGTAGATCATGGAGGATTTTGTATATTTAGTAATCAGTACTTGGATGCAATATTACTTCAACATCCACGTAACCTTTACAAATAATTTAAATGCTAAAATAGTTATATTTAGTGTTCTAATATTATTATAAGCGAAATATTTATCATACAAAAACAAAATAATCTTATCACTTAGCCAATTACAATAAAAAAAGCTCCCATCATTGACAAAAAAATATTTAAACATAAAAGTCATGATTCTAGAGTTCCTTTGACCGACTATAAATTAATAATTAAAAAAAAAAAAAATAGAAATCACTCAATGATCTCGTAAAGAATAACTTGTAATTTCATATAGTATTCAATAGCACAATAAATAAAGGCATGATTAGGAGTTTGTGGAAAACGGTTGACATTAACTGCGTAGTTGCTGACTGCATACCGATAAAAAAAATGCTAATTTATTTTTAGGGAAATACAAATAACATAGAGGAACAGCTTTATTTAGGAATAGGTTTATTAGCATAAACGGTAACGCAATAACAATTACCAAAAATAAAAGTCAAAACAATAACGCATCGAACGAATTCAATCTGTGTATAATTGATTTGAACAGATTTGATTTTATGCTACATTTGATTGTGCAACTAGAATTCATATTTGATGTTCAATCCAAATTTTCGAAACCGTATCGCTACAGTATCGCCAATGCAGTTTACGCCAAAAGTTTTACGTTGTAAGAATTCGTATCACACTTGTGAAATTTTGAAAACCGAACGTGATACTCTATTTTGATACGTGTTTCCTTTCAGTATTATAACTATTCAAATTTGTATGTAGTAGTTGTCGCTCGCGGTTTCGATCACATTTTAGGGACTGTTCGTCGGGTGTTAGGCAATCAAAATCAAAATATACTTTAAAAATTAAAGTTGAAATAAGTAGTTAATTGGAGTAGTGTTGTATTATAAATGAAGTTAAGTAACATCCTGTAATACTGTTGTTACCCACTGTTGAGTTAAGGCCTCCCTTTAAGAATTTTTGAGCCATATGGCTCAAATTATTTTTCTATAATAAAATTCCGCAGACATTTTTAAGTTTGCCGTTTCATAAATTCAAATCATTAATTGTACAAAATACATTGGTAAAGGAGGTATATTATTCAATACAAGATTATATATATGATAAAAAAACGTAGAGTTAATACTTGTTGACTTCCAGGCAGGAGACGTAACATACATATATAATTGTATTTAACTAACATGACTGTATTTTTAAATGTTGAAAAATAGTAACTACTGAGTTCCTTGCCGGTACTCCTCGGTAGAATCTACATTCCGAACCGGTGGTGGTTTCACTTAATATAGTTTGTTAAATGACGACTCAAAAATGCTTGTAAAAGCCTACTTAAATAAAGTATATTTTGATTTTGATTTTTTGATTTTATAAAAAGTACCGGACTATGTTTTTCCTTGGAGTCCAAGTATGTTTCAAATGAAATTTCTTCAAATTCCGTTCAGTGGTTCGGCCATCAAAGAACAATAAACAAACAGTGTTACTATTGCATATATTATGATATTAGAGTAGATTATAAATAATGTCACTTACCACGTTCTGACGTTTTCTGCGATGGGTTTTGAGATCTTATAGTACCACTCTAAACTCTTTTGTTTTAAACTCTCGAATATACGATGATATTTAAAAGTTTTTATCTGTATTAATTTGTTTTTTAATATTAAATACTCGACTAGAATGAATTACTTTATTAACTAGAAGGGTAGGAATTTCATAATCAAGAATTTAATTTGTATATTGAGTTGACTGACTTTTGAAATTTTATATATTTCAGAACTTGTATAGTTCTCTTATAAATGCCTTTTAATATATTATTTGACAATTATATACTAAGCAACATGGCTCTACTTTATTAAAAACATGAGTTTATTTGTAATATAACGAATTCCAGTACAATTTATGAACGGTATAATAATTCCACTATACGTCTCAATTTTTCAACTCCCTGTGTGCCAAATTCACGACGTTGATGGACGTGTTAAGGCGTACTAGCAGGACTTGCTAGTACATTCGTAAGTGAACTGTTATGTATTTAATACAATGTATACTGAGGTTTTTAATTTTATTCTGTTTCACTCTTGGTTTTTACATTTAGGGAATTGGAGATTGGTTTGTCTTTGTTCTTATATTCTATGAAATAATCTTGCACACTATACTATATTTTTTAAAAGAAGATATCCGTCCTGGTTTTGCACATATGCAATTTATTTATGAAGGAGGATAGAAAAAACTGTAACAGCCATTTATTCGACCCCCCATTTCATAGCAAACAATTTTTGGTTGCACATAATTTGGAATCAGTGACATTCTGAAGTTATTCTGTTTTAAGAGGTTTTTGGACTTTTTAGATTACTATCGTAATAGTTCGACTGATATGCATGATAAAATTTATAATTAATTCATTCAGAAAAAATGCACCTTTCTACCAGGCAAAAGTTATTTTACAATTGGATCATTATTACCGAATACTATTCCCTACATATAAATATTTTTTACCTATTTATACCACTAATATAGTAATATAGGTACAGCAAATAGGACACTTGATGAAAAGTGGCTTCCACCTTCGCAAGACATCACCGCTGTAAAAAGTTTTAATGACGTCAATTGTCATCTTGAGAACTGAAATGTTATGTCCGTTTTGCCTGTAGTTACATTGGCTGATTCACTCTATAAATTATAATACAAAAATTAAATTTATGAGTTCGAATCATTTCCGATAACGCAATTTTGTGGTAAACACGACCCGATTCTCCACCCACGATTGATTTCAGACGAAGAAACTTCTCAAAAGTTTTGTATAAAAGTTTTGTTTTAAAAGCTTGTATTTAATTTATATTTGAGTCTATAATTAATAATATCATACGCAGTATATAAATTAATTCACTTTGTTCATTTCTCTTTGTGAGCTGTAATCCTTGTGTAAATGCTGCCTATTGTCTAAAACGATTGCAGATGGTTGACTTTCGAAAGAATAATTTGATTTCGCGCTGGATAAAGCACTCGGATCATCCTATCTCGCTTCCGGAATAACCCGACTCCAATTGTTTTGATCGAAACGCTCAGCGAAGCGTTAATTCAAGGATATTTTTAACATGTTTTCGTATTTCACCCTTCATGTAAGATATTATGATTTCAAATTAAAAACCGGTTGTATTTATTGTTTAAAAATCATTGAACGAAAAAATTATAGTTAAAAGGCAGAAAAAAATGTGTTTTTTCAAATGATAAAGTGGCAAACGATTTCACTTGATGGGAAGAGACTAACACCGCACATGGCATCTGCAACACTGGGAGGCTTGCAGGTGCGTTGCCGCCCTTTAAGAAATGTGTACGCTCTTTTCTTAAGGGTTCCCAAGTCGTATCGGTTCAGAAAAACCGCCGGTGAAAGCTGGTTACAAAGATTCAGAAAATGCCTTAAAAATCATGCAGTTGTGGATTTTGGAACATCTAGGTGGTGCAGGTGAAACTGAGAATTTTGAAGCGATGTCCGAAAGTGAAATTAAATAGCCGGGATTAATCTTCGGAACATTCCCCGCGAAAAATGCGGTAGAAAATGTAGAGTAATCCAACATCTCTACGCAAAGCTAAATGATCAAGCTGTTCGGAAAGGGCTTGATCGTCGATAAATCGAGCTGCTCTGCATTGAATATGGTCAGCTTGAAAAAGCAGGAATCATATCAGTTGCTGATCAGGTGCAATATATCATATACATAGCTAAAAATACACCTTATGTACTGTAAATGACACGGCTCCGATATATTACGACCACGAATAAGATTAACCCCGCCCAAAAATTAACGAGTTCTTACTTGAAAAACTTTCGTAATTTGGACCAATAGTTTGAGAAATATTTAAAGACAATTGATAGCACGTTAAAATGAAGTGGGATCGTAAGATGTAGGATCGATAAATCACTTAGCAACTAATTATATTATTTTTATTGTTTAATCAAAATAATAAAATTTTGAATAGTTATGAAATGATAAAATATTTACTTTTTTTAATTTTGTTTGTTTATAAAACTATAAAGTGATGAATAAGAAACTTATCACAAAGTCTACTTCTATAACTGGAGCGAATACTAAGGAAGTGTTTTCGGAATCAATTCTGTAAGAAAATTTAATGAACGCTGAAAGTTTTCATGAAGAGAAAAAATGTTAGTTAGTTTTAATAATATAATGTTTTATTTTTTAAATGGAAGGGACGTTAATTAATAAGTATTCGAAAATCGTAACGGAAACTCGTACAGCTGGTTACTTTAAAACATTCATGGTTTGTTTTTCGTTAAAAAATATGATAGGTTGAACAGGTTGGTGGCGCATTGGTGATGACTAATGCACCATCAACCTGTCAGAAGGAAAGAAATATTTAATAATTCTTACAGCGCTAATGTCTAAGGGCCTTTTGCCCGTCCGTCTATAAAAAAAATCTATAATTTGAATAAAAAATATATACTAAAAGTCCTTTCAACCTTTATGTATCAAAATATAAAATTGTATACATACTAAATGCATTATAACAATAGTATATCATTTGGTTTTAATATATTCTTTGATTACTTGATTATAGATTTGATTTATGACGGTGTATTTTATTCAGATCATAAGAAACATTATGTATCCCTTAAATACGCAACGCAAATACTATATCGAAACTAAGATGCTATGCCCCTTGTGCCTGTGTGTACACTTGCTTATTCCGGAACACAACAATAGTGAGTTTTGCTGCTTGGCGGGTGAACATACATATAAGAGCTCTACCATAAATTAGATTATGACAAATGATAAAAATGAGAAATATATGATAAATGATTTCATTTTATTTCACGTAATTGTGAGATAAAATCATTATATTAAACAAAGCAATCATCTTCCATACAACAAAGAATAAAACTTTCAATAATAAGCCTGACGCGTTTTACAGCGACTTATTTACATTAATTAAAACTGGACTTGGTGCTATTTTTAATTCTAGGTCAAAGAGTTTCTTGACATTTAATGAATGAGCAACTGTTGGAATTCCAAAGAGTAGGCAAATATTCTTTTATTTAGTATTTCACAGCTTCTATATTATTTGCCAGGGTAAAATAGCTGGATTCATATAAAATTAAAATGTACCCAGTAGTTACTATATCTTCCAATATATAGCTTCCTTCTTATGTTATATGCCTAGTTTATATAAGATATCCGCCGATCACTAATCGTCACATATTATCCTCAAAAACTCAAGACATATTAAAATCTTTTTCTATTATTTTGACATAATTCCTATTCCCATTTCTTTGTATCCGTACTTTTTAACACACTTTCGAAAACTTTCTGAAAGGTTTTCGAGTCTCCAAGAGGAATCATGACTAATCCTTACTAATCAAAACGCAGCGGAATCGTATCGGTATAAAGCATCCGTGGCCTATCCCATGTTGTGAGATTCGGGGATCTTCTCAAAGAGCGAAGATGATCCTGGAATCTTTCTTCAGTGCGTAGGGCAGCGTGAAGCCATCTCGACTGGCCTCCATGGTTGGCTTATCTGGGGCATTTTCAAGTTCTCTGGACTGTACATAAACGTAATATTCATGTTTATAAATATCATTATTTGCAGAAAAAACCGAAGAGTCATAAATTCGATTAATTAGTCATAATTTATTTATTGTTTAACGCTATCTTAATTATTTATCTATCTTGTACCTAATAGATTTATCAGGATATGACATTCGAATGTTTTCTGTAAATTATATTATCAATGGATGATTTATTTATTTTTTATTTCAGGTCTTGATCGATTTCAGTAACGATGCGATATTCGATAACGATCAACTACGCAGAAGATTTTATAGTGCACGAGTGTGTGTGCCGAGATGGCCCAGTGGTTAGAACGCGTGCATCTTAACCGATGATTTCGGGTTCAAACCCAGGCAGTCACCACTGAATTTTCATGTGCTTAATTTGTGTTTATAATTCATCTCGTGCTCGGCGGTGAAGGAAAACATCGTGAGGAAACCTGCATGTGTCTAATTTCAAAGAAATTCTGCCACATGTGTATCCCATTAACCCGCATTGGAGCAGCGTGGTGGAATATTCTCCAAACCTTCTCCTCAAAGGGAGAGGAGGCCTTAGCCCAGCAATGCGAAATTTACAGGTTGCTAATGAGTGTGCGTGAAAATTCAAGTGCATTACATTACTCGCATGATGTAATGAGAGGAAATCCGACATGAACCGAGGTAGGCGTTACGTGCGAGGTACGTTAACACTGCCTACCTAAACTTAAGATTAGCATTTGGCTTATCATTTTTGAAGCCAGGAACTCAAGAAATGCCTTATGATCTATCCTCTAGGCCAACGCTATTATTACACTAATAACTAGCGACCCGCCCTGACTTCGCACGGGTGCAATGCTTATACTAAGTATATTACAGAATGTCCTACAACGTTCACAGTTTTTCAGTCATTAGACAATACAAACCGCTATGTCCCTCTGTTTTAAATCTGTAATATCTTCGAAAATATTCATCTAAATTACATGCTGTAAAGGGCCATATTGATCTATATTAAATTAACAATGTATTTTACTTAATTGGATAAGGATTAATGCTATATTGCTTAAAATCGCTTCGAAAATAAGTCATTATTTCTCGTAAAAAAAGTAAACGTAAAGTAAAGGATAAAAAATGTTTTTGTGGGGTATCCCTAAGAGATAGAGTTTCGCGGACTTTTTTGAAGACCTTTTTAAGGTATACAATACTGTAGTAAACTATTTTGATTATATATTTGACTCTTAGGGTTTAGCCAGCGTTTGCAATGTAAGCGTAAAAAATGTGTTTATTTACGTCATCACTTCAGAAACCTCTAAAATTATCAATGTTTCTTTACCTAACGTATCATAAGTATTTATTTTAATGATAATAAAATGAAAATGCTTGCTTTCTTACCATATTATGTTACAAAACTATTATTGACTGCCTCGTTGGTCTAGTGGTTAAATATAACGACCGCAGATGTCGAGGTCCTAGGTTCAAACCCCAGGTTGGCCCAATAAAAATATTATATCTATTGAAAAATTCTCAGTTCACAGCTTTAAATCCGGAAATCTACGACAGCGCATTTTCTCCCTCGCATAAACACTCTGTGGAATCAGATTTCGTTGACGGATCTTCCGAACCGATAAGACTTGGGAACCTTCAAAAAAAGCGCCTACATCTTTTTTAAAGGTCGGCTATACATCTGCTAGTCCCCTGGTGTTTTAGATTTCCATGGGCTGTGGCAGTCACTTTCCATCAGGTGATCCTACTGCCTGTTTGCCTATACCATAAAAAAGGTCTGGAATTATTATAATTGTACTATATGAGATTACATGGAGAGTTGTTTCAAAGCTGTTTTTTATTTGAAAGAAATAAAATAAATATCAGACAAGTTATATAAACAAAACTAATGAACAATAGGATGTACGTTGGACTTATTAATGGAATATGTTGATCTTCACAGTCGTTGGAACAAATCCGTATAAGCGTCTCTGAGTTTTTAAGTGCTATTGTATTTCTGTTGGATTAAAACAGGAATCCTATTCTGAGCCGATGAGGCTGCCCACTAGGAATTATGAACGAGTACTTTAGTAATTAAACAAATATATACTGTAAGGTGTTTTCGTGCATATGTAAGGAGTTTTAATGCATCGCCATTAACCACCCGACGAAAAACAACTCAGAAGTAGCTTGACATTTTGGCTTGTCATCGGTGGAATGGTACAGACGATGGTGATAATAAGCAGTGTTAGTGATTAAGGTCACGTACGCCATTTTGATTTGACTTGAGGTTATTTTATTATTGAAGTTTGCAGTATTTGTTTGTGATATTCTTTGTGTGTTACCTCGCATCTGGTTGCTAAAAATACTATAATTTAAAGGATTGGTACTTGGTCACATTTTCGTCGACTTTTTTTTTGTAATATTTACATCGAGCGAGATTAGGGAATACAACGTTAAAATGGCGATAAGATGTTAATAGGTAATAGGTAGGTAAGGTAATACCCAGAGGCAACTGAGGCGCTTTCTTGAAGCAAAGGGAGTAGCGATTACATCTCAGTCTTAAGTTAATAAGACTAATGATAACGCATATGACTCGTTGGTCTAGAGGCTATATCGCCGAAGATCCCGAGGTTCTAGGTTTGGGTTCTTCTATCAAAAAATTCTTGCTAACAGCCCAGAATCTGGAAGTTTGAAGTGGGTACATTTCCGTGCCTCGAATTAAGAAACAAACGTTACTCAAACCACGGACGCATATGTATGTGGAGCAAAATTTTAATGAAATAAAAATATAACCCTGAAAATCAATGTATTAATCTATTAATGTAGATTCTACCGAGAAGAACCGGTAAAAAGGTCAGTAGATATTTTAATAAAATACAATATTATAATACCATTTTTATCTCATACAATGGGGCGCATACCCTTCATACAATATAATTCAGTGAGCTGTTGGTCGCTGTAAATCATGTGTTTTGTTTTAATTAAAATTCTAAGTCTATATAGTTTATGCAAGGTTTGAATATTAATCGTATAACATCAGTAGAAGTATATTATTTTAGTTGTAAGGTCCACCGTCTTGGTTCCTAAAATAATTTACCTGTTAAAACCGTTTGTAATAAATGTATTTTGAGACAATAGAAGACATATTCTGATGAGTGATCTGTAGCGAAACAGTTCATATTCATTCCCTATCGAATTTGAAAATTGAAGCATGTTATTATTATTATAAATTCGTAAGGATGGATCGATGATTATTACACAACAACTGAACTGAATAAAATTAGCACTAAGATAGATTATATCACATCGGTCATCTTTTATCCGTAAAACCTGCACACGTCTTCCCCTTTCTCAAGACGGAAAACTGCAGGTGGAAACTAATATGTATGTAGAAAAAATATATTTGAATTTCTCTTATCTTTGACAAACAGTATAGAGCTTATCTGTAACAAGTACGAACCAAATAACAAAAAACGACCAAGTTTTTTTTTTTGAGTGAGCCACATGGTACGTATTAATCTTTGTATATTGGCATGTTAGTAACAAGCAGTAAATTTCCCATGATTTATACCGTTTTTTCCCTAGAATGAAAATGTTAAAGGATTAGTGTAGCATAGTCGATCAGAATTTCATACAAAATATGCTGTTTCGTTAATGACGTTTTCTTTTCCTAACGAATATGATAATTAAGTACATGAAACTAAATGGTGCCCGAGTTCCGCAAAATAATAGCGATAGATGTTCCAGCACAAAGACAGTTCACGTGAAGTAAAAAAAATACATATAACGGCGTGTCATTGAAGCAATCACTGTACTGATGATTATATTGAATCTTTGTATGTGATTTAGAGTTGTTATAACGTTGGACAATTAGTTATCTAGAGCGGATAATTCGGAATACAGCTCTGTATGGCCTAGAAAGGGTGTTAGTGACACTTTGACAGTATCGCCACGCAGTACGCATCCATGAATCAATTGGCTCTAAATTTAGTTCTATTAATATCAATTTGTATTTGAGAGTTTAAAAGATATCTCGTTGAGTACAGAACATTTTATCAAGTAAAAAAATGTAACTGTATTGTGCCACTAGAAATAATTTTCTTTCTTTTGAGGATAAGTTTTAGTGGATATTAGTGACAGATCCAGATGAATTGGACACTTACTTGCATTTATTGGATAAGATTAATCGTATTATCTTATTGGTACACGCCCATGGACGACCAGGGAATGACGAATAAACAATGAAATACAGAGTGGAGCCGCCGCTCGACAATATATTATAATGTTTATATAATTGGAATAATGAAAGACAGATGAACTATTTATTTCTTACCGATAATTTTTGATACATATCTACGTGTAATCTTTAAAATTAATGTCTTAATTACTTTTGATTATAAAGATTGATAATTCAACAGTGCTTATAAAATCCTACCAGATTTTTTTTTTCTTTTTTTTTATGGCATTGGTTGGCGGACGAGCATATGGGTGGATGGTAAGTGGTCACCACCGCCCATAGACAAAGGCGTTGTAAGAAATATATACCATTCCTTACATCACCTATGCGCCACCATCTGTTTACTTTTCAAGTAAAGAGATTCACAAGTTTTTTTACAATAATTACTGTCCTGTGATGGAACCCGAGCCTAAATCCAGGCTTTTTTTTCTAAAAAGTATAAGATTTATTTATTAATTTAGTCTTAATGAAGTTTTTGAACTATTGATCCAGGTAGCTCAATATATACCTTTTTTTATGTGTCTGTGTGTTGATTTCTGTTGGCCCTACTGGCCTTTACAGCGTCACCGAGCAATATACACCTCGAATGACGGTATACTTAAAATAATAACTTTATACAATTATAACGCGATTTAAAGAACTACTAACGCCATCTATTAACAACAAAATAAAGTAACTGTTTTATTAACATAAATATGATTACAGACATTAAAACAAAAACATCGAGCAATTAAAAACATATTTACATCAATTCATAATAATATTGGCATTGCAAACATTATGGGCGGATTAAATGACTTACAAATGGCGCCATAAATGTACAATATTAAAGATTTATTGTCGACCTTTTATGATTTGTGGTTTTCAATTAAATTTTCTAAATAAATACCCATGTTTTGAATTTGAGCCTACGTAACATACAAAATATAAACTTTATTCAAGTTAACTTTTAATGGCAATTTTCTATAGTGATTTTAAATCATTTTGGAGTAATCCAGGAGCTAGATAAATGGACGTTTAAAGATATATTATCAATACTGAAACTAGATTAGACTAGCTTCCGACTGCATTTTTTCCGTGTGTTTTTTTAATAAACGAATTACATTATTCCTATTTACCCCTCCAATTAAGCCTAAGGTTTGTTGCTAGGAGTGGGGACGACAATAGCCCAAAGGGTCAGGATCGAACCTGGGACTTTTTATATCGCTAGGCGGCCTGTAAACCATTGCGGAAATATGTAAATAATTGTGAACGTTCGTTTTAAATAAAAGCTTTAATCGTCTGGGTTTTTTGACCTTATGTACCGCCACTCAACAATAATAATTGTACGCAAAGTTAACAACCACTTCGGAATGTAGATTGTATCAAGACTCAACAGTTATTATTTTGTATGGAATTTGCATGTAATTAATATTTAAACTAAAATATTGTATATTCGGCCTTTTTTATCAAAGGTTGGCGGACTAGCGTATTGATATATACCACATACACAGTGTTGGATGGAAATCTGGCACATATATTTTCACTAATCTCTACCATAGCAGACTAATGAGACAGTTCTCATTGGTTGGTCCATTTACAGGTTGTTACGAAACCTTATTATACTTTTTTATGCCAAGGGGCAATTGGCCCAACTGATAAGAAGCGATCATCACCCATAGAAATTGGACCAACGTTGGGAACTGAGATGTTATGTCCCTTGTGCCTGTAGTTACACTGGCTCACTCACCCTTCAAACCGGAACACAACAATACTGAGTATTTCCGGTTGGCGGTAGAACATGTGATTCGTGGCTATTACCTACCCAAACAGGCTTTCAAAAGACCCAATAACAGCGAATAAAAACATATATATCTTAAATAAATATGTTTACAGATAATATGTAAACCTTTTTCAAAGCGATTTAGTTTTTAAATTCCCTTGTGTTATCGTTGTATATGATCGCTACTTTTATTAAATTCTCCGAACGTATGTTGAACGATATTAGCCTATTGATGGGAGAAGCGGTGGATTGCCTTCCATTTTCGTATATTTTTAACCGTCTCGGAAGCTATAAAATATAGAGTTATGAGTTTCGTAGTCTCTGGATGTGAAACGAGAGCCTTCAGCTTCAGAAAATAATACTACAGACGACGATCGAACAATTATGTATATAAATTAAATTCATTTATTTTTACGTGAACTTAAGGGATTGTTTTTCGAAATAGCAACACTTGTAAATGTTGATGACTCCAATGATTTTAATATCATCATTATAGGGCTTAATCGCTATTTGTAATTCAGAAAATAATATTTATTTTATGGTTTAATATTAATACGGAATAAAAATAAAAGTAAGGTTCTGTAAATAAAGGGTATATACAAAATATATAAGATAAAATATAAACAATACAAGCAGACATATTGGTTATATATATTATATAAAATTAATATCATCAGTCAATTTAAACAACATCAATTTTAAAGCTGCAGCATATTCTTCATTATTTTAAGATTACAGTAAAATAATGACACACATAATAAAAACATAATTGAGTCGATAAATAAAATGATTTAATCGTAATATTATATAATAAAAATGATTTCGATAAAGTGTCTGTGTGTATCCTACAAATATTATCAGGACGTCAGTTACGTTTGTTCGTTTATATCCAGTTAAAAAATAAAAACTACTAAATCGGGTTTCAAGTTGGACAAAAGCTTTCTGGATAAATTATTATTTTATCTGTACTAGGCACTGGCATTTACTTGGTGTTAGGGCTTTGTAACACAAAGTATCTTGGACTATTTTGGATATTCCATCGCCAACCAGCAATTACTAGTATTGTTGTGTTCCGGTTGGGTGAGTGAACCAATGTAACTCCAAGCACAAAGTGGTGTATTGGTGATGTAAGAAATGGTTCAAATTCCAACGCCAATGTTTATGGGCATTGTTGGCCAATTAGCATCAGGAAGGCGAATAAATCATTTTATACATAGCTGTTTTACTGACATCACAAATTATTTTATGTAGTACAAAGACGGATACTTTGATCATGTGTGTTCAAGAGAATGGTGCGAGGTCGGGCCTTTCTACTTAAAACTTTAACGCATCCTTAAACTCAAATATACTTCCCAAGGTACTGTCATATGTCATTTAAACTGTTTGAATATATTTTAAGATCGATTAAACTTTGTAACTTGTTAACTTCTAGGCAGGATGTATAAACATTTAATTTTACTTTATTGACATACTCTGTAATCAAAATGAAAAGAGTAACTGTTCTGAGTTTCTTGCCGGTACTTTCCGAACCGGTGGTGGCTTTACATTTGAATCAACACCGTAACATGACGATTCAAAAGTTCTTTTATGAGCCTACTCGAATAAAGAATATTTGTGAATTTTTGATTTATTTAATAGCAGTAAAGTTAGATGTTTAACATGATATAAATAAGTAAAAGTATTAAAAAGCATATTTGTATTGATTATAATAACGTACATAAGTATGGGCTTAAATTAGCGGTAGATAAATTTGTATGTGAACTTTAAGTAATTCTTACTTTATGGACTTTATATATCAATAAAAAAAATTTTTCACCTTTGAAACTTTTTTTTTGAAGATACCGTACTAACAGACATACAGACAATGGTACTTTGCATATAATCATTCATTTAAAAATCACATACAGACTTTGATTTTTTTATGAAAAAGATCACCAGAGAACCCGGACTTCGCGCTGTTGAAATACCCTATAATATTTTTGAAATGCAATCTGTATCAAGTCAAGCTACCCTGTGCCCGTAATGTTTCATTTAAGTGTTTATTCAATATATCTACTATCTTCAAAGCTATTGTTTCAAATTTCAAAGAGTAAACAGAAATTTATTGAAAGCAAAATCTATTTACGGAAAGTTCTGAAATGTTATTTTTAGAATTAATATTATGTATTCATAATTGATGTATTATTTTCTCATTTTATTAAATTTTAAAATGATAAATGTGATATATTATTTTAAAGTGTTTTATAAATACATTTTTCGGGTCCACAAATTTCAGATACGAAAATTTTCTTGTATATTTTTGTTGTTGAAATATACGCACGGGAAGCGCCCAAATCATCTCTTTGATTTCGTGGATATGAAAAGGTACATAACAAAAAATAAACGAAGTATAAGCATCCTTTATATCCCTTACTAATTGGATTTTTTGGTGAATCCGGGATACACCAACTATCAAACGTGCTCGCTTCTATAATAATCTTTACAAATATTATAAATGGGAAAGTAACACTGCCTGTCTGTTTGTCTGTTTATACTGAACCAATGTTGATGGGATCTGGTTATGCATTGAATCCTAAAGATGGATAAAGTATTCTTACTCTATAAGGGAGCAATGTTGTAGGTTGCTTGTATGTACGATCTTGAATATTTTCGTCAGAAACTGAATTCCACGCGGGAACGCCGGATATAGTTATTTATATATGCTAAGAAAAGTCTTGTAAGGAATACTTGTTTGAAATTAAAATGTAGAGAGAATTGTATTTATACAAATATATATCCTATTCCAATCGAATAAGGAGCAATGTTAATTAAACCCTTTTATTCGCAGCCCCAGTGTTGCTTTTATTATTTTACTTATATATATATTTATTATTATATATTTAATTTTACTTCCAAAGTTCAGATAACAACTTCGCCGACACTCAAAAAGACTAATGACAACGCTTCAATTCAGTGTCAAAGTTGTTTATTTGACTTAAGTCCTTTTGTTGTTAAAATGGACTATACATATATAATTATACCATAAATATCCCACTGCTGGGCTAAGGCCTCCTCTCCCATTGAGGAGAAGGTTTTGAGCATATTCCACGTTTCTCCAATGCGCGTTGGTGGAAAACACATGTGGCAGAATTTCGTTGAAATTACACATGCAGGTTTCCTCACGATGTTTTCCTTTACCGCCGAGCATGAGATGCATTATAAATACAAATTAAGCACATGAAATTTAATGGTGCTTGTCTGGGTTTGAAGCCGAAATCATCGGTTAAGATGCACGCGTTCTAACCACTGGGCCATCGCGGCTCCATGCATTTATATTCGTGTCTCTTATATAATATGTATCAATTGTTTCATTTATTATTAGTATATTTTCATTGTTATGTATTAACAGCTCAAACTCAAATTCAAACTCAAATTCCTTTATACAATATAGAAGTATTACACTTACTTATTGATAGTCAAATTAAACACTACCACCAATTCGGAAAAGGAAACACCCTGACCTGAGAAGAACCGGCGAAAGAAACTCAGCGGGTCATTTTTTTTTTTGTCAATCAAATTAAATACATATATTGAATATGATTAGATTAGAATATATGATTGAATATGATTAGGTCATGTAGGTATTATATATTAGATACGACTGTGTTTGAAAATTCTCTCATCAAAGGTTGTTTGGAAGATATCTATGGAGCTATAAGACCGCCTTTGAACACTTATTGTATAACACCGTAATTTAAACGTAAATTTTGTCTCATATATTAAGAGGAAACTTATGTACCGTATATACATTTTGTACAAATAAATGAAGATGTTTTATTTTTTTCAATGTCTCACTGGTTTACTTGGTGGTAAGGCTTTGTACAAGCTGCAGGATAGATACCACCACCATCAGGTATTCTGCCGCCAAATAGGTTGAGCGGTTGAGTGAGCCAGTGTAAATACAGGCACTAGAGTAATAACATCTTAGTTCTCAAGGTTGGTGGCGCATTGGGGATCTAAGGAATGATACTTCTTACAGCACGAAATTCTATAGGCGGTGGTGACCACTTACCATCAGGTTACCTATTTGCCCGTCCGCCTACCTATTATATAAAAAAAACTGATTGACGGATATACATAGAACTAATATCAGTTGAGGCAGCACATTTATCAGAAGGTACCAGTATATGATATTATCTCTTGAATAGCTGCGCTTCGCAGTTTCGCCCGCTTTCAATTTCGGCTTATGACAAGCGTGAATTTCATTTTCTCTTACTTTATATATAGTTTAATTTATAATTGCTTACTATGGTGAATGCGTATTAAAATAATTTATAATTAAAAAAAAAAGTGAAGTATCGTGGAAACCTAAAAGTAAATATATATATAAATACATATATATATATATATATATATATATATATATATATATATATATATATATATATATATATTGTCAAAGAAAGAGACAGACAGAGAGAGAGAGAGAGAGAGAGGAAAATGGCGCTTGGATAATGCTTTTTCCTTACGCGAATATTTCTTCCCGTTCAATCTATTGTAAGCCGCGAAAAGAATTTCGTTCCAATAGCCAAATTAATTATAAATTTTAATACTGTGTTTGTTTTCAGTTAAATTTGAATTTGTATATTTTAGAAACTTTAGATAGCTTGTTACAACGATTTTCATTCTCTTCCTCTTGAGTCAACAATTATCTTGGTATTTATAATATAAAATGATGACGTCACTGACTTAGATTAAGTAACTTTTTTAATTTGGGAAAACAGGCCAGTAAATGGTTCCTTAGCGATTTGATCAATTTTTTTCAGTCGCGTATTGAATAATTAAAAGAAATTAAATTATTTTTTAAAATTATAAATGTATCTTAAATCAATATCATGAAAAAGAAAACTTTTGACAAATGTATATCGTTATTGTAAAGCACAAGTATAATTTTTATATTTAACTACATATACACAAATATGCCACCGTGAAATTGTAAATACCGTTAGATTATAATCTATCTCGCGAGATTGTTAACTATCGAAAGATTGTGAACCGTACCTTACTGCTCACAATTTAGCACATTATTTTTCGGTAGTTTACAATCTATCGAAGTCAATTTCAGTAAAATTATATAAGCTCTAACCTAACCTGACCAAAATATTATGAACTATCGAAATTGTATATATTTTATTGTAAGTTGAATAACTATTATATAATAAATTTCGACAGTTCACTATTGCGCGAGATAGATTATAATCTAACGGTATTTAGAGTTTCACAGTCCTGAAGCTGTAGCCCTGGATGTCTTAAATCAGGTGCTGTATACTGTATATACAATACATAATTTATAAAATATTATATTCTTATTTTATAGTATCATACAACAAATAGTCCTCTGTTGGGTTAGGATCGCTTTCTTCCTTTTTTGAGGAGTTTAATTTTGGTATTTATTCCACCACCAATATTATCCAACATATAGTTATGTATATAATATATCCTGCCTGGAAGGCTATATAAACCTTCTGTTGAATAATATGATTGTTTCATTAATGTTTTTAATTTTTACAAATTGTCTGAATTTATGAATTGCATAGTTAAAAATATTTGCAGTATGTTATTATAGAAACGGATAGGTTGTCTCAAGAAGGATTTAGTGACTTTGCGGAGTCGGAAACTTGGCTTATAAGTTTATCCTTACGTTTCGTTTACATGATTATCGCTGGTTCTATTAAATTAATCAATGTTACTCTCGTAGAAGATACCACCATTTGACACATAGTGCGTGTGTGTGGTGGAATAAATTGGAAAGTTTCCTTAAAATATATATGTTTTCCTTCACCACTAAGCACGATAAATTTGAAACACGTGAAGAAACGTCTGCGTTCGAACCCGAACTTCGATTAAGATTCACTTCATCTAACCACTGGGTCTTGAATGACATCCTACTATGACTTAATATCATCACACTTATTTACTTAGTTTAATTAATAGTTACTAAGTTAATAGTAAAATATCTGCGTGAATATTTAACGCGAGTAACTTTGAAGTTCGTAAATTGTCTCCATATCTAAATTCCGTCGGCTAATGAAGTACGAAATTATTCATACGTGTTAGGCCGAGGTAAGGCACCTGTATTACATTTATTAAGTCGTGGCCGACGATGTTTGCACCGTATAAAATTTGTATGAACGTAACCTTACTCCCTCGCAGGTAATTCTTTGTTGTTTAACCTCAAATTTACCTGGAATACATTTATGTGGGGATTATTTGATAATATTATTTTTGATGGGTAATAAATATTTTTAATAATTATTGGTAAATTCAAAATATGATACTTTTAACAAACGTGAAATATCACGACGTTTTCGTAATGGCTAACTCAAACTAAACCTGTATATATAAAATTTATGTCAGAATTCATAGCTACAACAAATCTCCAATTTTCTAAAGTCACCATCTAAAAAAACAACGATCAATATTCGTTTTTTTCAAATTATCCACGCGTATGTATGAGTGAGTGTTTACAAACTGTCTTAATGTGTGTGACGACTAAGAATAAACAGTAAAACATACAAATTAGATTATTATGATTACCTTTGTCTTTAAGTTCTAATCTAGAAAGTCGATAAATTCACAGGGAGAGGCGCGCCTGTGTGACTGAATAATACAATATAAAGTTTAGGAATCGGTCATCGATTTTCAAATAATATTGAATAACGGTTGAACAAAATTACGTTACGTCAGCAATAGGATATTCTATAAAGAACATTTTATAAATTATCCTCGTTTGCTAATTTTGATTTAATCCAACTAGCATTTTGCCAATGTTACTAAATTGCAAAAACTTCTTCCTGAAATCTATTGTACAAACCATTGCCTTAATTTATTCTATTTAGTAAATTTAATAATATATAAGATTACAAGATTTGTTTTTTTAGATATATATGCCCATATCCTTGTGGATAATGGCGCTATAAGAAACATTAACCATTCCTTTCATCCCCATTGCGCCACATACTTTGGGAACAAAGATTTTATGTCCCTCGTGCCTGTAGTTACACTGGCACACTCAGCGTTCAAGCCGGAACACAACAATACTAAGTATTTTTTTTTGGGCAACGAATACTCGATGAGCAGGTGGTGGCTACCCTGACGTGGTAGTTATAAATTTAATTCAACTTCACTGTAAAATGACAATTCAAAAGATCTTTTATAAGCCTACTTAAATGAAGAATATTTTGTATTTTTTCATTTATATTTTGACGGGTCGAAATTAAAAAAAAAATATATTTTAATCAATTTACACAGACGAGGAGCTAAGTCGAGTTTGACAAAATGTCTTCTGGGACCAATTAGAAGGACGGACTCATCTTCGATTTTCAATGTCAATTTGGCGAATAGCATTAAGGAAGTGAGAGGTTGTTCATATACACTATAAGTTCATAAAGTTTGATTGCTTCGACATTTCGTATCAGTTTTATTTCCTTCTCGTATTTAATTTATTTAACCTTCAGACGACGTAGATATATTTTTATACAAATGGGAAAAATATGTATCTTTTACTATTTTTCATTTTTATAAAGATTTTTTTTTTTTTTAAATAATGAATTTAAAGGATAAAATAAATATTGTATTAAGTAATTGTGAAAATTCGACTCTGGGGGATAATATTAATAACATTGCAAGCCCTTGAATGATGTGTCAATGCTAATATAGTATCTTGTTTAACCTTAATTATTTTGATACAATACCACTAAAGACGGTATCCCGAGATTGTGTGTCCTGTAAATGAAGTCAGACCGTCATCTCGAGCTTTGAATGTGTGACGTGGGTGGGCTGTGTCAGTTGACATTTAGATAAGCTAACCTTAGAACAGATAACATAATAGAAATGAACCATGTTCGTATTCATAATATCGGTTTATAAAGATTATATAAATGATAAGTGATTTTGGCTAGCGTACCTTGTACGAAAATTAATGTATTGATTTTCTTGTCAATTCTTTCTGGTAAATAATACATTCTGAAGCGGTGGAAGTTTTTCATTTTTAATTTGTAAAATAACGATTCGAAGCTGGTAATGGTACAAGCCTACTCGAATAAAGTATATGTTGATCTTTAAACTATAGTGAAATTCTTCGGCAAAATCTTGGCAAGAACCATGTTAAAAATGTGTTGAAAAGATCAGAGTGTGATTTAGTCACACGTTTTTTAGCCAATGAAAATTAAGAAGAACTTAAACTTTAATACTACATTTACTACAAGTCCTTACAAGAGAATTTAAAATAAATTGAAATATGAGAGGATATTCTTTCTTTCATACAAAATATTATTGTTGTAGTCGATAAATTGTTACCGTAAACAATTTAGTTTAAAAGGTGTTTATGTTACAGTAAACTAGCTTAATTAGCAATTTAACAAAACATCTAGAAACTTTAAAAAACAGCAGCTTGAATTACATCAGACTGACGGACACATCTTCCGTTCATAGAATAGACACTCTTCTGAAAATAAGTTTGCTTACCAAAAAATCCGTCACTCAGGGGAGGATAAGAATATTTTAGAGAACTGCTGTATCTCTATGATATAGATTAATATATAATTATTATTTATACGATTATCTGGTATCGATTTTCAAGAAAAAAATAATAAACGTAAGTAATGCCATATCTAATGCTATATAGCTCTATGGATATCCTG
Source organism: Vanessa tameamea (assembly GCF_037043105.1). Classification (NCBI taxonomy): domain Eukaryota; kingdom Metazoa; phylum Arthropoda; class Insecta; order Lepidoptera; family Nymphalidae; genus Vanessa; species Vanessa tameamea. Next base: position 1,441,397 of record NC_087319.1, on the reverse strand, counting down.
CGTGTATTGTACGAGCATGATTCGCCTTTTAGATGTTTACCCACGTAGTATGTATATTTATGTATGCAATGAATGTGCGTGTACGACTTCGCGTACTCATTTTTTCATCCTTGTAGATTTATTTAGGAAGGTAGATATATTTTTTCTACCGTATTGAATTATGTATTATACATGACATGTTATCTTAGTAATAATATTATTTTAGTTGCGGGGTTTTGTGCAAGCCCGACTGGTTAGGTACCGCCCACTAATATATTCTAGTGCCAAGCAGTACTTCTTAGTATCGTTCTCTTCCGGTTTGCAGGGTGAGTGAGCCATGTTAAAGAATAGTTAATATATTTTAAAGCACTAATTCTATGGGCGGTAGTGACCTCTTGCCATTAGTTAAATATTATAGACAAAATTATAAAAAAAAAAATTACATTTTGCTATTTCAAGAAAGGGTAACATTATTATTATATAAACGTAATAATGTCACAGATTATCCCACAGATAATATAATAAAAATATATGTAAATCTAGAACAGCTCTATTAATCCATTTATTATTTAAGGGACCTTAGCCTAGCAGTGGGCAATTAATAGGCTGTTACTGTATAATTTTATATTAGAGGAAATAAAAAAAAAACTAAGTTTAACAATAATATTGTGATCGACGGTATTAAATTAGTATTATTAAATGAAACATTATAGAAGCCGAAAGCAAGGTATAATTATTAGTACTATAGGTTCAGCGAAAGTCAACTAATTACTTGAGCTTATTCTCGAATAGCTTATTAAATATTTATTTAAAAAAGGCGAATAAATGATATGCTTAATCTTGTAAAGTAACATTTGATCTCCAAGAGTACGCAAGCCAAGATTTCAGTGAACCTCGCAGGTTCAAACGCGGACAAGCGACACTGAATTTTCACTGGTGCCTAAACAGGGTGGAACCGATACATCAGGTCACCAAACCCACAACCCACATAATACAATATACTTTGTACGATAATAAAATTTATAATCTTATAAAACATTATCAATTATTTCCTTTAGATTAAGAAATATAATGTTAGAAAAATGTGTAAGACCTACACTATTTCAAAATTATAGTGATTACCTTTTCAGACATTGGCGCTGTAAGAAATTTCAACCATTTCTTATGTCACCAATGCGCCATAAATCTTGGGAACTAAAATGTTTTATTCCTCATGCCTCTAGTGACACTGTCTCACTGCCTCCAATCTGAAACACAACAATACTAAGTATTCCTGCTAGGCGATATACCATAAGCAATTCATTCATCTGTAAAAATAATTCGAAGAACACGAAAGACTGCAAACTATTCATCTATAAGTACTTCGATTCAAAAGGGTGTATTTATCTTTGAGATCTAGGGGCTTCCGGTAAAAAGCACTAGATAATTGTTAAGATAAATTTGATGCTCAGTGAAGCGAGCGGAACGAGTATTGTATACATTATGAAACTAAAAGTTTTGTCTTAGTTCGATGCGGTTTTACAAACTCAAATATTACAAGCTGAATTTCTACCATTTCTCTCATCCTATCGATTTTAAATGTTGGTTAATTTTCGACATTGATAATAATAAGTAAACATACGATTGAGTCCAGACGACATAGTCGTAGAATTGTAAATACCGTTACGTTCTAATCTATCTCGCGAGATTGTAATCTGCCGAAATATTGTGAACGGTGATTTAACTCAAAATAAAACGTCAAAAATTTCGATACTTTATGATGTTTCGGTTAGATTAGGTTAGTGTTAATAATTAAACTGAAATAACGCACGGCGATAGATTATAATCTACCGAAAAATAATGCGTTAAATTGTAACCAGTATGCGGTTCACAATCTTTCGACTGTTCACAATCTCGCGAGATAGGTTATAATCTAATGGTATTTATAATTATACGGTGACAATATCAAAGTTTTTTGAAAAAAGTATGTTTATCATTAATTTATTAAAAATAAACATGTTTATGTGTGATATGTGTAAAATTTTAATATAAAATATCAATCGTATCTGTATTAGGTGAGGGTATTGATTTACTTGCATTTTATTTATTTTTAAACTGTATATGTAACAGAAGTAACGTTTATTTTGTTTCGTTTTGAAGGATGAATGAGTGGGTGCTATTTGCCTATATTAAAAAAAAAAAGAAAAAAAACGTTTTTTTTATAAAAATCAATTTATTATTTATTGCTTATTACCAGTAAGTAAGTAAATTTTAATATTGCATCGAAAATGTGCATACTAAATGTAGTATAAGCAATATAGTACCAAATACATACAGTATAAAGCGCCGAGTTTGAGTCGCTATTTATGATTTCCAAGTTAATATATTTAAACTAAAGTCATGAGACTAGATTCTGTTTCTAACTTCAGTTAATCGAGAAGACGAATTGAATTTCAAATATCTACACTAACTGCGCTCCAGGAGCTGTATTAATTCGCGTTTAACTTCTAGATTCCGAAACTAACTTCGATTATTATTTTAAAATAGTATTTCCTTGGAATATTAAAAATAAATGATTAACGTATTAGAACAAAAAAATAATCAAACTGTTACACGTAAATAATCGAAAATTAGAGAAAATATAATAACAATGAATACGTGATTGTGATTTCAGGGAACGCTTCAACCCTTCAAGCCTTCCTTTAGCTTTATTTATACTTAGCTTCATTTATACTTGGTGGTAGGGCTTTGTGCAAGCCCGTCTGGGTAGGTACCACCTACTCAGATATTCTACCGCCAAATAACAGTACTCTGTATTGTTGTGTTCCGGTTAGAAGGGTGAGTGAGCCAGTGTAATCACAGGCACAAGGGATATAACATCTTAGTTCCCAACGTTGGTGGCGCATAGGTGATGTAAGGAATGGTTAATATTTCTTACAGCGCCTTTGTCTATGGGCAGTGCTGACCACTTACCATCAGGTGGCCCATATGCTCGCCCGCTAACCAATGCCATTAAAAAAAAAAGAAGGAAAAACTTTGTAGCCCTTTTTATGATATTACGGTGACGAAAGAGCGTTAAATTTGGCACAGATAAAGTTTACATAGCAAACGAGTTCAGTAAGCTATTTGTATATAATATGCATAGGAGGCATTACACACTACCATGCGTTTGACAACACACAAATATATTTGATATGAAATACAGTTACATGTCAAAGCTAAAAATCAATGACGCTTATTTTGACATTTGGGTTTTTTTATATTGTAATAATAATAAATTATTTATTTATTTATTTAATTGGAGAACATACAGCCGTTGATAAACCAAAATAACAAATACGTAATAACTATTAGGCCAATAACAGTTCTCACATAAAAAATAAATAAACATAACATAATCAGCCTGTAAATTTCCCACTGCTGGGCTAAGGCCTCCTCTCCCGTTGAGGAGAAGGTATGGAGCATATTCCACCACGCTGCTCCAATGCGGGTTGGTGGAATACACATGTGGCAGAATTTCGTTGAAATTAGACACATGCAGATTTCCTCACGATGTTTTCCTTCACCGCCGAGCACGAGATGAATTATAAAAAAATTAAGCACATGTAAATTCAGTGGTGCCTGCCTGGGTTTGAACCCGAAATCATCGGTTAAGATGCACGCGTTCTAACCACTGGGCCATCTCGGTTCATTTCTCACAGTTCTCACATATAACATTAAAGAGATTGAGAATAGGAAAATAAATGAAAAAAAAGAAAAAAACAAAAATGATAACAACAATACATATAAAACTAAGTGTCTGTAATAAAAAAGCCAATGAGACCACAAGTTAAAAAGTTAAAAATTATTATGTCTTTGCAAACATTTCTGTCATGTATCGCTTAACATTATTATGATTTCTGCAGAAAACATCAAAATCTTCACAAACTTCGACAAGCTCATTAAGACTAGCAGACGCTTTTATCAGAAAATAATTCTGCCTATAATTTGTCTTAGCCGTTAGGACATGCAGTAGGGGCTGACGACGTCGATTTATGGTTTTAGGTGTTATCAAATTAAGCTTGCCCAAAAGATCTGTGCAGTCAATGCGGCTATTTAATATATTTACAAGGAAGGTAATATCAGCGGTCCTTCGACGGACATTTAGTGGGAGCAGATGAATCCGTTTACACGTTTGTTCATTTGTTTCAATAGGTAGATGAAATTTATATCTAATAAAATTTACAATTTTTTTCTGAATCGTCTCCAGTCTATTTACATAATTTTGGTAACGTGGGTTGCATACCTGTGACGCATTCTCTAGGTGGGTCCGAACGTATGAGCAATATAGAATTTTTATTGATTTCATATGATGGAAAGGTTTGGACATGCGAATAATGAATCCCAAAGCCTTATAAGCTTTAGTGACTATGGAATCAATATGCTTATAGTCCAGCTGAGCCTCGTTTTAAATATCACGTGAATCAATGTATCATATAATATTATGTTTGTTAGTCAAATTTCGAAAAATAGCAAACTCTAGTATACTTTATTGCACAACATGAAGAAATTCCGCAAAAAACTGACTTAACGGCACTGCAGCGGCCTCGGCCTCTACCAGCCGAACTTATGGTGGACACGAAAGGTTTATAAGTAAGAGTGTAAAACGAAAATAGAATAAAAAAAAATAATAATAAAATTAATATTTTGCATAGTAATGAAATACCCGTACGAAGTCGGGAAGAACAGCTAGAAGACAAAATATTCTTTTTATCGAGTTTGCGGGTTGTAATATCTTTCAATGTCCCATTGATGAGCTGGTCTCTTGTGTCTTTTTTGAAGAGAAGGTTAGAGCTTACTATAGCAACCTACTATTCCAGTGTTGGTATAAATAGAGGATTTTCAACAGACACATAGACAATACAAATAGCTATGTCTCTGCATTTTAAATCTGTAATATCTTCGAAAATATTCATTTAAATTACTTGCAGTTAAAGGCCATACTGATTTATATTAAATGCGCAATATATTGAAGGTACATTGGTTAATTGGATAAGGATTAATGCTGTATTGCTTAAAATCGCTTCGAAAATAAGCCATTATTTCTCGTTAAAACTAAAAGATAAAAAATGGTTATTGTAGGTTATCCCTAAGAGATAGACATACCATCGCGCACTTTTTAAGGTGTACAATACTGTAGTTCATTATTTTGATCTATCTTGTAGGGTTTAGCCAGCGTTTGCAATGTTAGCGCAAAAAATGTGTTTCATTCACATCACTTCAGAAACATCAAAATTATCCGTGTTTCCCTACTTTTTTGTGCATGTATTATACATATAAACCTTCCTCTTGAATAAATCTATCTATTTAAAAAATCGCATCAAAATCTGTTGTGTAATTTTAAAGATACATAGGGATAGACAGCGGTAAGCGACTTTGTTTTATACTATGTAATGAATTGATTAAATTGGTATCTGTTTGTATATATAGCTAAAAGTTTTGAAATCAAAATCAAAACACAGTGTAATCAAGTAGGTAACCTTGCTCAAGTTACAAGTACTTTTGAATTGCCATTTTACAAGATTCATTAAACGCAAAGCTGGAATTTATCGAAGAGAACTGGCAAAAGTTGAAATATAACTCTTTAATTTAAATTATAGTCTAATTAATTATTTAAGTATAATTTTGTTAATTATTCAAAATAATTAACGTATACTAATTCAACATATTTGTGTCATCAAATATATACAATATTTTATTAATTAATTATATACTATCGGACACAAAGTAATAGTTTTGTTTAGTCATATAAATATATTATAATTATACATGTGAATTTTTTGGACTCTGTCTGTAAGTTAATCTATAATTGGTTCCTTTTTTTTTGGTTAAATCGTAGAGCTGCAAATTTCGACTTACTGTATTTAAATCCTTTGTCGTATAATTAATTTATTGGTTTTTTCTTTCAACTTCCAGAGTTTTAATATTGAAACTGCTCAGACGCCTAAACGAAAATTAGTCGATTGAGTTCTCAAACTAAAGGTATTTCCTATAAAATGTTCAATAAGATATCTGTGACGTCATTCGACCTCTAGATATCTGATGAAGAACCCTTTAACCAAATTTATACATCTGTTACGAAATTAAAAATAATTTTAAAAAAGAAAACAAAAGTCTGATTACTTCAAATCCGAATACGAAAATTTGAGAAACAACCTTTGAAATGAGGATAGATCTCCGGGTCCGACGATACTTAGTGGGTACTAGTGGTGCAGGCGTGCCAGATCATCTGGCTAGGTACCACTCACTCATCAAATATTCTACCGCCAAACAGTATTGTTCTGTTGGGTGAGTGGGCCAGTGTAACTACAGATAAAAAAGACATATCATGTTAGGTTGGTAACGCGATGGTTAATATTTCTAACAGCACTAACGCCCGTTCTTCTAAATATATTATTAAAGAAAAACAAAACGAGCTCATTATATCGAAGAATACATGAGTACGAAGCCCGTGCTCCATTCTACGTTTCTCAATCAAAAATCGAATTAATGAATTAATAGAATTAATTGGTTTTTGTTTTTTTTTTTAATTTAAATTTATGTAAATAAATTATTCTCAGCTGTAAGAAGTCCACTCCTGGACAAAAGGCTCCTCGAGGATCTCCACAACGACCGGTCTTGCGCTACTCGCATCCAATCTACCGTCAGGTGACCTACCCACACTTCGTTTTCCAGTTCGCGCTCGCCACTCGAGAACTTTTCAACACCAAGCCCTCTCCATTGTCCTTTGCGCAAAATTTAAGCGCTTAAGTAATTAATAATAATTAAATTTTTCAAACATAATTTAGAATTATTAAACTAACATAAAAATAATTCGTCAAAACTTGATGCGTCAGCAAAGTTACTCTACATCCGAACGTGTCGCTTCCTAGAATTTATTCGCTAAGTTTACCGCAAGTCTAACTTAATTCGAAGCTTAAATTTTAAATGTAAAAATATCTACTGAATCAGTATTCATATTTCAAACGAACCAATAATATTTCAAATGTTACTCTTTTCATTCGCGTCGAGCTCTTTGCTTAATCGAGTAAAAATAGATTTAAAAGAACCTTTAAGAATATCAATGATCCGGAAATAGTTTTGAGTTTTACTAGCAACGATTTCAAAATAAATATGACGTCATTAAAATTAATTTCATATAAACAAAAAAGTTACTACGTCAGAGTTTTATTACGTTAACGTTACACTTCAATTTGATCTTAAAGAAGGTTTCACAAGTAAGTCATTTAAAACATTTGTTTTTATGTTAATTCGTGACCTGAACTTTACTGACATCGATTTTAATAATTTTCCGATGTGTCGCTTATAAGACCTCAAATTAGTGTTCTGATAGACATTTGTAGTTTTTAAAGATGAGCTTGTGTTATTCCAGTTGAGTGAAAACATCCCCAGATTTTGTTTTCCGGTTTGAAGGATGAGTGAGCTAATTCCCAAGGCTAGTGACTCGTATGCGATGTAAGGAATGACTAATATTCCATGCTATGCCAATAGGTGACAACTTATAAGTAGACCATAAGTTGGTCTATCTACCTATTTTAAGTAAAAAAAAAATGAGTTTTGAAAAGTTCATATTAAAAAATATGTTACCATGAGGTAACGAAATGTATATTATATATGCATAATTTGAGCTTTCCATTTTAACTTTGTATATATTCTAGAAACTTCTGTAATTTTCCATGCAAGTGTTTCTATGTTTGTGCGTGTATAACTTTGCAAATATTCAGTATGAAGTTGTAACTTTGTCGCATTGCTTAACTAGAACTTCGTTCATCTCAATTTATCACACGAACTCACAAAATTAAAATTTACGAAATTTAAATTTATTTACCCGAGCAATCATCTCAAAATCATTTTCCTGTCGATTAGTTTACAAAAACTCAGGCTATCTGAAAAGGCACGAATCAGGTTAAATAGGTCACAGACACATGAGTTTTCCACGATGCTTTCCTTCAAGCAAGAGAATTAAACACATAAAATTATATGAACATTCAAGCCCTGGTTTGAATCTGCAGTCTTTGGTTATGGTTCACCTTTTATTTTCTCGGTAAATTTCAAAACTGGAGTGAAATTCAACAATACCTAATGTTTAATGGATACTAAGCCATGATAATCCAGGATGGACAATTGTTTTTGCTTTCATGATTTTGGCATTGGAACGTTAACATTCCAAAAATAAATGTTCGAAGAGAAGATTAGGATCAAATTCAATATCCCACGTGTGGCAGATTTTCATCCAACACCAGCAAATTTCCTGTGAGCTTACTAGCGAGTACGTGATATATAAGCACAATATAATCAAATAGTACTTATATGAGATTGAACCCATAACCTTCGGAACCACTGGAACACCTCGGCTTGTTTTTATCATCCCGTATAAAAGTATCGGTTGACGTATAAAATCTCAATTTATTTATTACATAAAAAAATGTTGTGGGTCCAATTTACTCGCCTTGATTTTTAGATGGTTATAGGGTGCAATTTGTAAATGAATATATGGGCTGTTAAAATATCCGCTGTGAACGCAATCAATGCAAATACCTGACAATATTGCTCGCCGACACATAATCGCCTAATATTACCCGCTCGCAATTGGCAGCGCCCTAAGTTATCTCACAGTCAGCATATTGCTAATTGTAATCAATTAGACATTAATATATTTACATGTTATCAAAGATACACCAGGAGGTCATTCAACTTTGCCTGATTTCGATTTGTAATTCAGTATTAAACTTGAGCATTATTGGAAATATATAGCAATGGAAATATAAGCATTTATGATATAACAATATATATTTTTTTTATAAATCTGTAATAGGCTATTTCACAATGCGAAAAATAAAGTGTCAATTATTGTAATTAGTATATATTATGAGTTTAAAAATGGTTATTTATTTATATGAAAGTTGAAAATAATAATTAATTTATTCAAAAATCCATAAATAAAAATGCATTTTTATTAACGTTTGGTACGTGGCACAAAACGCTCCTGGTTGGTCAGGTTTATGATGACGTCACTTGCTTGTTAACCTCGTTTGCCTACTGTATGTGGATTATATGTGCCACAGATTACAATACAGGCAAGTGACGTCACTGACCCCATTGCAGCGCCAAATTGTCAAAGTAGCGTTTTCGCGCACTGTTTAAATATTGAATTTTTAATTCGATATTTTTCAGAAAATATGTACTAGAATGAAAAAAAAACAACTTTTACTGGGTTCCTTAACCTCTAGTAAATAATATAAAATGGATTTTCAAAATCAGTCAAATAGCTTACTTACGGTGGTGCCGTTAAACCTTCTTTCGAAGTATTGAATTAAATGTAAAACTACCATCGGTTCGGAAAGAAGATTCTAACAAGAAGAATCGTCATAAAACAAAGTAGTTACTCTATTCCATATTTTTAATTACAGAGTATACGTCAATAAAGTACAATTAAATTTATATTTATCCTGCCTGGAATTTAATAAATAGCAAGTCGATGCTTTTTTATCCTTAATATAATCCTTAATAGGCATCCTTAGGAGCTCGATAAATATGCCATCACACTGCTAAATTGCGCGTTGGTGTGTGGTACAAATGTAGCAGATTTCATCTGATATATGCAGGTTTCCTCACGATGTTATCTTTAATACAATCATGATATGAAATATAAAAAAAAATACAAAGTCTTACTTAATAAAAAAAAAAATACTTTTGGAAAGTAGGCTTTATCGACTGAACTTTAAGCCTCATTTCCTACTGACGAGATGTAAACTCAGTGATGTTTGCTCGTATTTGAATCTCTGGCTAAGATTCTCAGATTCCAGATTCTAAGCCAAAACAATAATGTTTACGATGAAGTTGCATCGAAATATTCGTATTTAAAACAAAAACACATACGATACAAACAATCTCATAGTTCAACGAGCTTGTAATTTTATTTTTATTAATAATTATTATCTTGGAAAAACCAGCGACGTTAATGTAATGTTGTTTTTGCGGATATTTTTATACGTTGATTTTTTTACAGATTTGTTTAATAATATGTTATGAAAAAGATGAAATAAAAAACAAGAATGGTTATTCCATTAAGATAAGTTGTTACTTTTTATATAATTTCTAGATTAACTAAAATATCCAAAAAAACAACTCACAAATTATATTACAGCTATATTTTTTTTTAGTAATGCTTTAAATATATGAAAATATAATACACGGATGTCGCGCTGTGCTTCGTCTATAAAGGTATATTAAACTTCACGTCGTACGGTCGTAGAAATAAGGTACGTCGGAACGTATTTAACGTACGTCTTTAACATATTTTTTTCTTTAAAGACCATGTAATACTTTAATTATAATTCCTAGACCGTATACATAGGAATAACGCGAATATTCGCGATATAATTTGCAAGATTAATTTGCTTTTGTGCTGACAGATGATGCGTCGTTAGCATTATGACATCACAAACATTGAGGCGAGTATATCGACATACGATGCCGTGCAGCGATCCATCAATAGTCGTTTTTTTTAACAGGCACTCATAAGGGATGCGCTGTGCTCGCGTCAAACAGCTAGACGTGTTGGAGCGATCGCACACACGAACAGAAACACGAAACAAGGTGACAACGGCTCATGGAGGGAAGATAATTCATTGGTTTTTATACGTAGTAGATGCGCTGTTCGTGTGCGCCAATCAAATTGATGCGTACTAACATACGACGTACTTGTTTTAAATTTATTTTATTAGTATTTTTAATATACGTAGATGTGTTTGTTCATACTTTTGGTGTGTTGTCTTATTCAGTGATCAAATATAACTTGGTAGTTCGATAATCCTGCATGTTTTCATTTCCGTGCGGCATCACAATGAAAATTTCAGGTTTACAATTTTTGTTTGTCTTGCGTCCGGTCATTATGTTCATGATTTTTATTTTATGGATTTTAAGGTTGTAGTCCAAAATATCCTTCCAGATGTTTGCCTTTGCTATTTTTGAAATGTTAAACTCTTTATGTAGGTTTGCGTTTATGAATAAAGGTTTAAAGCGCTTACGAAAATTCATCCCTAAATGAGGTATAATTTGGAATGATGGTACATTTATGTGTGGAAATTCGTTTTAATTGTTCGTTAATTCGTTAAAATTTTGAATCATGGATGTTTACGCTGCTATTTAAAAATAAAAGATCAACGTTCCATTATTTCCCCATGGCATATCCCATCGAGTAAACGGCTATTATTAAACAAATAAAAAAAAATCTAAAATTTAATTTAAATCAACAACAAATATCTAATTACGTCCATTAAAGTGACCCTTTTCGTGGTTAAATTTTAATCCTAAAACCGGTGCTCTTTTACATACCCGGTTTATCCGTATAACCGAACTCATCCGTTAGGCTTTGACCATTAGCATGTAATACTCAGCTTTATTCGGAAACTTTATCGTATTGTACGCGACGAGCTGTTCCAGACTAAATTCGTAACTCAATGAGGTCACGGTTAAACTGAGCACAATACAAGCAAAGCTAACCTTTACTTTGTTACTGTTTGCATTTAACAAATTCTATTATATTACAACTGTTTTACCTTTTAAAAGCGTATTTATTTAGGTATAAAACTTTATCGTTATGATTCTTCATCGTATATACGGAGAACGAAATAGTGCATTTATAATGGGAATTATACGTATACTTATAAAATAATATGTCCTGATATGTATAAGTCGAGATGGCCCAGTGGTTAGAACGCGTGCATCTTAACCGATGATTTCGGGTTCAAACCCAGGCAAGTACCACTGAAATTTCACGTGTTTAATTTATGTTCATAATTCATCTCGTGCTTGGCGGTGAAGGAAAATATCGTGAGGAAACCTGCATGTGTCTAATTTTAACGAAATTCTGCCACATGTGTATTTCATCAACCCGCATTGGAGCAGCGTGGGTGAATATGCTTCAAAACCTTCTCCTCAAAGGGAGAGGAGGCCTTAGCCTAGCAGTGGGAAATTAACAGACTGCTAATGTAATGTAAAATGTCCTGATTGTCAGAGTCATCATCGCCGAGCGTAAACGATTAAGGTTAGGGCCATGAAATTTGGTGAGTAGGATCCTTTTATTGAGTAAACACCCACTAAGGAAGGAATTTTGGAAATTCTACCCCTTAGGGGTGAAATAGTGGTCGAATGTTTGTATGGAAGTCCGTTATTTTTTAAGAAACATGAAACTTTTATCTTTGGGATACTTACTGATTAAAAATTATGATTCTACCTCTAAGGGGGCGAAATAAGGGTTGAAAGATTATTTGGAAGTCCGTCATCTTTTAAGTTAGAAACATGAAACCGTTTTTTTGGGCTTCTGTTTAAAAATGAGTAGATAAGTATTTAAGTGTTTCTGGATATTCTAACCTAAGGAGTCAAACACACACCAGTGTGATATACAAAGAGGTCTTAAATTAACGTAATATTTTAAGTTCATCTTTACATATATTCAACTTCTATGCGAGCAAAGCCGCCGGCAACAGCTAGTATATACATATATGTATTTATTTATAAACAGTTTTAATATAATTTAAGATTAAAAGACCTTCATATTAATGCCTCTTACGAGTGCATTCGTGATAGGTTTTTTTATTACCGAGGAAGTCCAAGTTCCATTATTGCAAATGTAATATTATGTTCTGTTAAGATTGAGACAAAAACAATACATGACTGGCTTTACTAATAAACGAAATGTACCAGGCGAATAGTTTTCTCTCTCTGTCTTTTGGTATTTGTCATTAGAGAGAAAAAGACAAATAATACTATGAACTTGATATCTGGATTAATACTTCATTCATTCTTTGAAGTTTATCAACGCAGATGTAAATTTGCGGTGGTAGTCACTTTCTGTAAGGCCTCGTGGTCACTATAAAAAGAAAATCGCTGTTAGAGCTATATACATGAATTATATATTAAACTAGCAGCCATCTTGTCTGTGTACCATAATAAGTGTCATGATCTTCATGACACTTCACGTAGCGTCTTCTAGACCATTATCCTCCATGAAAATATACATAATATTTGCTAACTTGTATAGTATTTTCACAGATCTATTCTTATTTTATAAATGCGAAAGTAACTCTGTCTGTCTGTTTGTCTGTTACGGTCAAGCTGAACTGAACCAAATTTGGTAGTAACCAAATATGGTAAACGCGAACCTCCGGCGAACACGAAGCTGCAGGCGACAATTTAGTCTTATATATAAATATAAGATGATTCTTTTACGTTCAAATTTCCATTTCTTGTTGAATTGATACAATATTCAATTCTCATTGACACTTAATGATGTTGGGCTCATCCCGATTGACCCAAAGCTTATGTGGGTAGCAAATGTAGGTAGCGTTGCGATTTACCTCACATAACATTACTCAAAGGCCTTATCAGCTGTCTTGATCTGGAATCTCGAGGCTTATGGTCCAGTGCATGTTATAATTGTGTGGTTGTAAAATAAATCTACCAAAACGATAACATTGTGGTACATCGTACAACCAAAGTTCAAAGGGTCATGTGCTTATTGCAACTTTTAATTTACAAAAAGAGATTTTGGAAATTCGAATATTTTTGGCGTTTCTTCTGAGTTCGGGGTATTTTCTTTTGAGACCAGGTTTTTTACTTATCGAGTAAATGTTATGATTCCATATTGAATAAAGGACGAAAGTAAAATTTATTTAGGACACGGCATAATTATATGAAATATTAAAAAAAAAACCGATAAAAAAAGTACCTTAATACTATTTAAACCACAAAAAAAAAAACAACAAAAAAAAGAAAGAAAGAATAATAAAAAAACAAGAAGATAGGCAATGAATCGTGCTCTAAATTGGTGTAACATTCAGCTTCCAAGTTGGGTTCCGAAACCCAACGCTGATTTTCAATGGTACCCTATATAGCCATAACGGGCTGTGACAATCTGTCTATGTTAATATTTAAAATAAATACTTAAACATAAAAAAATATATAATAGGCATTAAAATTACCTATTTCATGATTGAGCGTTTAAATTTATAATAAAATGAAATAAATACATTGTTTATTTTATACTGACTGTCCGAAAACATAGGAACTAAATTTTCTGGTCTTATTTGCCTGTATTTGTCGTGGTTTACCTTTGTCTAAACACTGTATTTTCCTTGAATTATAAATCCACTTGACATAAGTAGAAGAGACGTGTAATTATGGATAAAAAACGTTTCACGTTGAAACGGAAGTAAAACTCCAACACTAACCGTTGCATACAAAATCGAACTCAAATTTTTATACTTTTTCTTTTTAATACAATCCGTAATAGTGAAATTTGAGTACATAATATATTATTTTAATTGAATATGCTATTACAGGAAGTTTTAGTTTAAGTATAAATTATTTAAAAGATAGAACGAGTTTGTTTAAAAACAAGAAAATAAGAACAGTATATGTGTGAGTTACATGTCTTATTAAATTATACATACGACAATGTATCTTAATATAACGTGATAAGTGTCAGAATTGCGAAAAACGTTACCGTTAATTCGTTGTAAAATTGTATTACGTACACGGAATATTTTATCGTAGGAAGGACAAACACCTCTCAGTAATTCATACGTCAATTGGATTTTTTTACAGAGCTTAACTTTTTTTTTTAATGTAGATATTGTATATATTTATTCGTTCACTTGGAAATTCCAAATGTTGAGATTATTGGAAGAAAAAAGTGTCACAAGCATCATATAACGATATGTTGACATAAAGAAACGCGTATGTTTTTTTTATATAACATATAATCTTCGATTTGTGTGACCTATTTTTATTGGTTAAAAATATTTCGCTTAGTCTAACTTTGATATGCAAGTCGTGGTTTCCGGTAATTAAAGGAGCACATGCTTTAATGCTTCAGCAATTTCACGCAAACAGATAAATACAGAAAAACAAAAAAAAAATAGACCTCCATACCTTATAATAATTTATATTTCAACAGATATCGAAGTCGTTTAAATATTTGGATTTCCTTTCGAGAAATTTGTTCGTATTGCGTCTGACCTCTCCCCGGTCGTTTTGGATTGCTATCGATGAGATTGATACGACTACAAACTATATATTGTATATATAGTATATACACACACAATTTTACACTGTAATATCTCTTGCCCAGTTGTGATGATTGCACAGGATAATGACTAAGGTGAAAGTAGCTCTGCCTAAAAAAAATGTTTTTGAAAAATATTAAATAGATAAATACTACATAAATATATAATTTAAATGGTAAAATCTATTTGGCAACATTATTGGCAATTTCGTTTTTCCAAATGTAAAACAGTGAAATATGACGATATGTTTGTACTTCATTGTATGTAAATGAGACAAATTCTCTAGGTATTTTTAGAGAAATCGACAAACAACAGTCTACAAACAAACGGTACGGTTTAACAAAATCGTTTACGTTTTTATTCTAGCATTTAGACTAAACCAAGACAATAATAGTCAGTATAGTCTAACGATTTACATATAAAATTAATACATAGGGCGTTCTGCAAATTTGTCTCAGTAGGTACCAATCTCTTATCATATCGAGGGTTCATGGGCTATTTGTATTAAGCGACATCTTGGCCGATATTGAGTTATATACATATTCGGAATCGCCAGATTTTTCTGCGTCGCCTGAGTTCGGTTTCGTGGCGATCTGAGGACTTGTTTGTCGCTTGAAACATCAGTAAATTTAAGTACAGTTGGAATCTGATAGGATTGATCCGACACAATTTTAGAAAAGATGAACTTCATACAGATATATTATTTTGTGATTTTGACTTAAGCGATTATTCCTGACGTAAATTAGGTAAAATTGGGCGTTTGAATCGTTATGCCCGCATCTGCAATCCACTCTTGATGTCGCTTAATACAATTTGGCTGCACCTGAAATCCATAATTAATGTCGCTTAAAACGTTTTGGCTGCACCTGAAATCAATACTTAATGTCGCTAAAAACATTTAGCCTGCACCTCGAATTAATATCCTTATGTCGGTAAAAACATTTTGATATTCAATCCAAATTCTTTTTATTTGGTGATTAAACTCTTTTATAGCAACTATACTAAATAAATATATAGAAACCTGCGATCAACGAAGCACTGTTAAAACGCTGATTTTGTATTCAGACTCGTGTCCTGGTCAAAATAAAAATAAATTAGTACTCGCAGCAATTCATAATGCACTGATTGTTTCGAAAAGTTTGGAAACAATTCAAATGAATTATTTGTTTCCCGGTCATACAGAAATGACCGTAGATAGCATACATTCTACAATTTAAAATTGTGTTCGATACAATATTGTGTGTGAACACAATAGTGTGGGCTCCATCACAGTGATTGACTATATGCCAGATAGCTAGAAGAGATCCAATGCCTTACAATGTGGAAGCACTTACCCATGATGACTTCAAAAATTATGAGGAAATTGCAGATAAATATTTTAAAGGTAATCTTGGTGGTAAAATAAGTAAGATACGAGTGGCTACTTTTAAAAAATCTATCCCAAATATTATGATGGTGAAATACAGCATGAAAGATGATGCGCAAGAAGAATCAATACCCATTTTTGCCAAACCAAAATTATTTAATGCCAAATATAAATCATCAATACCAATAACCAAAAAAAAAAATACAATGATCTCAAGAAATTATGTGACAAAAGTGTAATTCCTAAAATATTTCATTCTGAATATATGAATTTGCAATACAGTAATGGAAAAGATGTAAAGATGTATGCAATACAGTATTGGTTGACACTGATATTGAAGATGAAACAGAGGAATAAGCAAAGAAACTTATCCATTGAAAGTAGCTACTTCATTTACCTGATTGTTATTTAAAAAGAAAGAATAAAGAGGAAAAGGAGAAGTGTATTAAAAACAGTTTATTTTTACGTTTTTTTAGTATAGAAAATTATTTATTTTTGTTTTCTTAATTAGAGTTTATGGTTTTCTTACCTAATGGTTATAATATTTAGAAGCCTGTATTTGTGTTTAGAATCAAGTGCGAGTTGAAATAATGTTTAATAGTTAAAATTGTTATTTCTTCGATCATTATTATATTAAAACAACTTGTTTGATTTATTTGCACGTTCGTTTTATTTAACTATTTTACTGTAATTTCAAACAATTCACTTTTAGTGTAAAGTGCTAAATAAACCATTTATGTCTGCATCTACTTTATGCTATTTCAGGTGATTAAGCTGATTAGCCTGATTCTATTTTTATATCAATGGATTGTTAACACATTTGCCTTACTCTAAAATAACACCTGAATGTCGCTTAAATCCTTTTTCCTGAACCTAAAATTTACAGTTTATGAGTGTCTAAATAAAAGTGATTCGAGGTAATTTTGTATCAAGCGACCTTAGAGACTAAATCACGCGGATTTCTGGAAGGAAACCAATATAGGCGACGTGTTTGGAAAAAAAATTAAGCTTTATTTTTTATGATTTTTTTTTCGAAAAATGAAACTTTAAAGCACTCTCCTGTAAAGTTATCAAAATATCGCTTAATACAAATAGCCCGTAAACCCTCGATATCTTCTCCTGACAAGTAAAACTTATTATTATTGTGTTCCAGTTCGAAGGGCTCGTGAGACAATGTAACAACCCTAACCTTGTGCGTCACAAGGGACACAACTTCTTAGTTCCCAAGGTCAGTTGCATATAGGTGATCTAAGGAATGGTTATTTTGTCTTTCTATGTGTAAAATAAATTTATAAATCAACACCTGTGTATATGTGAACGTAAAAAAAACAACCCGTAAATATTATTGTTATATACGGCTAAGTTAAAGCCTAGACCAGAAGGTTTGGAGCTAATCCACCATTATTATGATATTATATAGAAGTAATGTATTTTATTTAATTAGTGATTATAGTTTTTTATATAGGCCTTATATTGTTGGCATAGAGCCGAGATGGCCCAGTGGTTAGAACGCGTGTATCTTAACCGATGATTTCGGGTTCAAACCCAGGCAAGTACCACTGAATTTTCATGTGCTTAATTTGTGTTTATAATTCATCTCGTGCTCGGCGGTGAAGGAAAACATCGTGAGGAAACCTGCATGTGTCTCATTTCAACGAAATTCTGCCACATGTATGGTGTATTCCACCAACCCGCATTGGAGCAGCGTGGGTGAATATGCTCCAAACCTTCTCCTCAAAGGGAGAGGAGGACTTAGCCCAGCAGCGGGAAATTTACAGGCTGTTAATGTAAAAAATGAAATAATTGTTGGCACTGATTCCTGTACCGATAATGTGCGTGGTAATTATTGGTGCATTTTAGAAAACAATTTGATTTCACTAAAAATATTTAACAAGAGTAAATTTTGATTAACTACAGTCGAATTATACTTGTAGAAAAAACCTCAGCTTAATAATAAGTTTGACAAATTATACGATAAAAGTTTTTTTATTTTATATTCATAAGATAAACGATATTATTTTAATACGTAATACATTTACATAAATACTGAGGTAAACCAAATAATAATGAGGTAAAAAATCAGTCGCCATAGTGACGGCGATCATATGAATTTCTTTAAAGTAAATCTTTTAATTAAACTCATTTACATTTAATTAAATATACAATTTTATTGAATACTAGCGGCCCGGTACGTGCTTCGCTACGTATAAAATGATATAATACAAAAATGAGTTAGAACATCGATTCATTTCTTAAAATAATATATTTACTTAAATGCTCTAGCTATTTAAAAAAATAATTCAAAACATTTTGATAAACAATAATTTTTGGTTTTTCCATTTTGAGAACTAAGATTCTGGAACAGGCAACATAAAGTTGGCCGTGTGAAAAACATGATTCTTCCAAATTTACACCACAAACGTGAAGTGTTTGCCCTTGGGCCTTGTTGATAGACATCGCATATGATAAACGAACAGGATATTGTAATCGTTTGAACTCGAATGACATATCAGTTTCAATCATAGGGATACGCGGTATCAAACAAACTTCACCTTTAGATTTACCAGTTAAGATCGTAGCTTCGATCAAATTCGACAATAACTTTTTCACTACCAATCTGGTGCCATTACACAGTTTTGGTGGATTAATATTTCGCAATAATATAATTAAAGAACCAACTTTCAGATTTAAGCAGTGCTGTGGCGTACCAGCCGGTTCCAATGAATTTAAAAATTCAACTGGAAAGTTCAATGCTTCATCTTGATTCATAGCACTGTCAATTGATTTATATGTCGTGAATACACCTGGCAGTTTCCCTTGAATTTGAAAATTAATAGCATTGATATGAATGTACTTTGGTGCTAAAATGGCGCGTTCTCTCAACCAATCATGATTTATATAATTCTGAAGAATATTCGGAACAACACATTCAATCAATTCATCTATCGATTGCACAATAGTACAAAAATTATTCGGTATAGCGATCAATCCATTGGTCCTGTCGATTTGTATTTTGCCATCACCAATTTCTAACAATTGTTTTGAAAACTCATGGGCAGCTGGATCATTTTATAGGTTAATACGCATATTAATGTTCAGTGTAAATTTTTGTACATATCTCCAAAGAACTGATGACGTCAACCAGGCATTTATTTCATCAGCAGGAGTTGATCGAGGAATGACAGGCAATGTTTGAGGAAAATCCCCTGACAGTAATATCAAAGCGCCACCAAAAAGCTGTTGATTACCACGTAAATCTTACATTGTTCGATTAAATGCTTCTAGTGATTTTTTATTAGCCATTGTACACTCATCCCATAAAATAATTGACGTTAATCGCAGAACTTTAGGCATAGCAGAATTTCTCGAAATATTGCAAATTGAAGTTTCAATCATCTGTACATTCAATGGCAATTTTAATGAGTGTGCGGTTCGACCACCTTCTAATAATGTAGCAGCAATTCCCCAAGATGCAAGTGCCAATGCAATTTTCTGTTCCGATCGAATAGTTGCTAAAATCAATGATATAACGAACGTTTTGCCTGTACCACCAGGTGCATCCCAGAAATATAATCCACCTGAATTATTGGAAACGGCTTGCATGATTGTGTCATATACATGTTTTTGCTGAATATTCAATTTGGTAATATTTATTTATTCTAACTGATTTTTGTATTATTTCTAATGACAGCTCAGTCATTTTTAAAATAAGAAATTGTGTTACATGCCAGTATTTAATGCTATGCCATGGGTTATTTGGAAATAATAAATTGAATTAAGACGTATTACCTATTGAAACTGGTGGATGAGTGTACTCGTTTTTAATTGATACTTACTTTTAATTTGACAGACAATTCCCCGTCTAAAAAATCTCCATTAACAAAATGACCCGCCATTTATTGAAATCATTTGTTACAAAAAATGTGATAAATGAAGAACCACTCGACCGATTTTGTGCAAACTTCACATAAACCATCTACTAAATATTCCGAGCAATGTTTGTCCCTGAAAATTTGGTTTGGATAGATGAGCCCGTTCTTGAGTTATAAAGTGACAACGAAAAATGCCACTTATTTTTATATATAAGATTAAATGAATACGACAATATTTTTTATTACATACCGGCAGTATTAATATGTGCCAGTTTCATGGCTTAAAAAAATTAGGCCATTTAACCAAGTACACTAATCAGATGGAAGGAGGACAAGGAGTCCCCTGACTGCAGATATGTTAACCCTCGTCACCATAACCTGACAGCCATTGTTAGTGGAAATCGTTGCCGAGTAAAGTTAGCGCTGTTGGACGATGATTGAATTCTTCTGCGAGTCTTCATATAGTGTTCTCCCTATGTTATCAATATGCTCTCATAATGGCTGTTATTTGGGGGTAACGCTACACGCATTGATACTGTTTTTATTTTACAAAAAAAGAGCTGTCCGCTGTTGTAGATAGCTATAATCTTGAAACGCGAAACTATAATATAAATATGTTATAGTTTCGTATAATATAGGAATACACAGTTGAATTATTTTATGTTTATAACAATATTTAACACATATCATCAGGAAATATCGATCTATCAGGTCAAATTATTAACAACCTCATTGTCGATTTAGTCCCTTATTTAGCTGTCATTTTTAATATATGTACTTCCATTATTTGTAATTCCATTATTTAAGTATGGTGATAAAAATCACCCAAACAACTACTGACCAACTTCAATTTGAAGAAGTGTATTAACAATATACTTATGATAATAAAATGTTTATACGAAAGAATATACAAAAATAATCGATAAAAGTTGATATATGTACGTACTATTAAATCAAGAAATAAAAACAAACTTGTAATCCCTGCTTTTCGCTTGCATGCGCTGGAAAATACCGGAACATATAATCAAGTTACCATTTAGGAAATTTAAATAGTGCCTGAATCTTAATATTGATTAAGAGAATACTTTTTGGAAAAAAAAACGGCTGCATTTAGACTCGGGTTCCATCACAGGACTGATTGAACAATCATTGTGAATACTAACATCATTATAAGTCTGGTTTTATTTGAAAAGAGCAACTATGCGAGATTCTCGCCGTTTTTTTACTTTTATTACCATTAGAGGCTGCTTTCCAAAACAATGATAGAGTTGAAATTAAGATGCTTTATTGTAAAGTTTACTTGAATAAAGTACATTCGATTTGATTTGAATACATTTTTCAGGGATAGAAAATAAAGGTCGCTTATAAAATACATTCTCATTAAAAATACTTTCTAACGCAAAATATCTGATAAAATAAAACGAGTTATGATCACAATGTAAAAACATATTTATTATGTCGTTAAATCATTGCCGCTTGTTTTATTTTCATTTCCCATTTAAAAAAAATAAAATTATGTCAAATGATATTCCAAAAAGGTTATATTTGTGCAATAAATTATTTATTTACCAACTATTACCTATAAGTAATTAGTTTTATAGTGTTGTTAATGTGAACCTTATGAGCTATTGTGTTGTAATTGTAGCATGTTTTACCGGTTACTGGTAGGCTGGTCATGCCACTAGGAGAATGGTATAGTCTCTTACCTTAGTTTGTAAATCAAAGCCTTCGTCTGCGCACGCGACTGTGCGTCAAGCGAAGTTATTTTATCACAATCGTTTTTTTTTTTTAATAATTTCGAACCGATCATAATAAATGTGTTGAAGATATAATTAGTGCTATATTGTATTCAGGTAAATTGTTTTTTTTTTTTTAATTTACTTACTGTCATGTGAATAAGTTCATTGACTTTACAATTTGTTAGATCTCAATTTATTGTAAGTATTTTAATGTTTTAGTGAGTGTGTTTGACGTGAAATAGTTTGAAATTTAAAAAAATTGAAATCGTTCATTTTCTTTGTTTTAGTTCATAATGCTGTTTAAGAATTTTTCCTTATAAATTATTATTATTATCTGAATTACGAAATATCCTTTGATCTTAATTACAAAGAACAATCGCGATAGAACTATTATTGTAAGACAATCTAGCAAAAACAATAGATTAATTTTGAATTCCAGTCAGGAGCTGTCAAAGGCTTGATCACAATGATATCTGATGTATAGTGAACAATTGAAATAATACTGCTATATTAATATATCTATACATATCTTATGAAAGACTCATACAAACAGTAATACGTCATAGAGCCAAAATATTAAACATTTGAATATTAGGGATCAAATAGTTCAATATTCATAATTTTTTTCTATTATATTATGTTTGTTATTTATAACTTAGTGGTAGGCCTTATAATATACTTAGTATTGTCGTGTACCGGTTTGAAGGGTGAATGAGCCAGTATAACTAGTGAAACAAGGGATAGAACATCGCAATTCTCAAGGTTGGTGGCGCATTGGTTACTTAAAATATGTATAAAATTTCATACAGCACCAATGTTTATGAGCAGAGGTGACTGATCTTTGCCATAAAAAATGTATTTCTTTTTTATAACTATTGTTACTTTCTTTTGATTTGCTTAAAATAGACGTCATTAGTATAAAATAGACGTCATTAGTATAAAATAGACGTCATTAGTATAAATTAGACGTCATTAGTATAAATTTATACTAAGTGATCCCTTTAAACACCCACCTTTTAATTAGGAACTTTCAATAATCCTTTCTTAGCGGATTTATTTATTTATTTTCGTATTCTATTTGACTTATATATTTTTATTTTCATCTTTATTTAATTATAAGACAATTATTATTAGTTAGGTATATGTTAATCCATTGTAAGGGTTAGAGTTTAATCCGTTGCTTGTTTTATAACGTTGCTCTAATACAGGTTGGATACATGCATCACAATTTTTGATGATTCAGATGTTTATCTTCAACGGAGATGTTGCTTTTTATAGTCTAGGTATGCATGTAAATGAGCCACCTGGTATGTGGGGACCACTGTCCATAGCTATTGGCCGTAATATTAAATATTCCTTGCAACAAAAATATGTCTCTTGTGTCTGTGTTACACTGGCTCACTCACCCTTCAAACCAGAAAACAACAATACTGTTTATTGTTGTTTGGCGTTGGTTTATATCAATAATGGGTGGTACTTACCAAGACAGACTTGCTGAAAGCCCTTTTACCAAGTAAACTTATTATGGTATAACTTTCCGGCTAATTAAATATATATATCTTTAATATTATTTGCTCTGTACAAATTCGAACCTGTAATAAGCTTAATATCAAAACAATTAAACTAATACGTATATGGGATACAGAATAATAAATAATAATAAATATTGGATAACATCACATACATTACTCTGATCACGATGTAAGTAGCTAAAGCACTTGTGTTATGGAAAATCAGAAGTAACGACGGTACCACAAACACCCAGACCCAAGACAACATAGAAAACTAATGAACTTTTTCTACATCGACTCGGCCGGGAATCGAACACCGGTGTACACAATACTCGACCACGGAGGTCGTCTATGATAATATTTTATTACTAATCTATATGTATATAATATAAATTGTTTACATTACAAGTAACGAGGGTCCGAAATTTAATTTTAATTCAGTCACTGAATCGTAACCACGATGGCGGCCTGTGTAATATCACCGAAATGCTGATTATTTTGATGGCATTGTCGCGATTAAACCAGTTTCGTTTCGTAAATATGCCGTCGTTTGTAATAACGCACACAGAATATAACAGCGGGAAATCCAATTTTGTAATTTTATAACATGTGTGCACGCATGTAGTTGTAATGCGTGATTATTGACTGACGATTGCGGGTTCAAATCTGGTTAGCGCTGAGTTTTTATTTACTTTTTTTTATAATAAATATTATACACACAATTATAACCACCAACCCGCATCAGAGCAGCGTAGTTGATTAATCTCCAAGCCTTCTCTTTAAAGATAGGCAGGCTTTATCTCAAGGACATTTACACGTTTACATATTACTAGCGTTCCGCCCCGGCTTCGCACGGGTGCAGTGCTGACACTAAATATACTACAGAATGTCTTACAACGTTCAAAGTTTTTTAGTCGTTAGATAATACAAACCGCTATGTCCCTGTCTATATTAAATGCACAATGTATTTAAGGTACGTATTTGGGTAAAGATTAAGCGATTGCTTCAGAAATAACCCATTATTTCTCGTAAAAAGTGGTTATTGTGGGTTATCCCTGAGAGATAGACATATACCATTGCGGACTTTTTTGACAAAAAATGTGTTTATTTACGATATCAAACCTCTAAAATTATCAGTGTTACTCTAGTAAATTGTCCATGTATTATACATATAAACCTTCCTCTTGAATCAATTTATCTATTAAAAAAAACCGCATCAAAATCCGCTGTGTAATTTTAAAGATCTAAGCATACAGAGGGACAGACAGCGGTAAGCGACTTTGTTTTATACTCCGTAATGAAGATAATGCATTTTCATTAATTATTCTATTTGTTGCTTGTATGCTAGTTCCTTGATAGTGATTCACAAGATTTATGTTTTGAATGTAAATTATTTAATATAAATTACAACTTTGACTGATTTTGTATCTCTTTACAAAACTCTGTATAAATCTTACTTATATTATAAATAAGATTATTGCACAGTCACGCTAGAATGCCTCAGCGAATTCGAATGAAATAACAGGTTAATACATACATTCGTGCTACAAACGAACATACATAGTTCACTTTTGTACCCGGAATATGTGCCTACAACCTCCCTCCCGTCCCTCTTTCATAATTGTATAGGACAAAACTGGAAAACGACTTACTTTTAACATTCATCTTCATTTCTCACATAATAATCTGACAAAGTATGATAGGGTAACTTAACTCGACGATGTGGCAGCTACATAATGTTTTCGTGTTGAATGAATCTATATCGTTCTAGCTAATTCATCCATCCTTGTATAAGCATATATGACGGAATTACATATGACAGCAAGCACCCGCATATACGGGACGCTCTATGAAACATGGAAATTTATGATTAGTAAAATAATTTAGAATTAAAGTTAACCAAACACTAATTTGGAGTACAATTAATTGAAACACACAATCAAATAAGTATGTTTAAAACAATGTTTCATAGGCATGACGGTGTGAAAGAGATGCCGTTATATGTCACGGCATACGTGTCAGTTTCACCCCCAAGACGCGCCAGTACAAACAAAATCAGTTTTTAAGTGTTAATTGTAATATTATCACTTTAGTCGAGCTAGTCTTACAAGTTATTATTGTAATAACGTAACAAATGTACTTTTCTTACTTACGACGAACACTCACTATAAACTATGACGTAAGTTTTTAGTGAAAGGTTGAGTGAGACGTGACGACACGACATTGAGGTAACCAACTCAAAAGATACGCTTACGGAGAGCATGCGCGTTTAATTTAAGATATTGGCACTCTTAGATAAATATTGTAAAAGAGCCGAAATGGCCTAGTGGTTAGAACGCGTGCATCTTAACCGATGATTGCGGGTTCAAACCCAGACACCGCTGAATTTTCATTAGCTTAATTTGTGTTTATAAATCAGCCAAAAGTGTATCCATCAATCCGCATTGGAGCACTGGTGGAATATGCTCCAAACCTTCTCCTCAAAGGAATAGCCCAGCAGTGGGAAATTTGTCTGTCAATGTGTAAAATTTGTAGATAAATATTATAATGTGAATGATATATATATACATATATTGTTTTTGTGCGTGTGTATATTGTGACCTACGTTTGGAGCCTAATTGAATGTACACATATTTAAATGTATCGGTTTGGTAAAAACCACTTTTATATTAAGTACCTATTAAACATCTTACTATATAATAAATAACGTTGTACTTGGTTTTATTACTTAAATGTAAAACGTTAAAATATTGCATCGTTCATGATTATACTTCTTAAGTATGAAACGGTACGGAAATTAAACAATACAAAGCTTTATTAATTAACAATTGTATTTAATTTATTTTTTTACTTTTCTTTAGACTGTCTGGCCATTGTTTCATCTGACGGTAAATGATTAACAGTACTCATAGAAATTTAAACGTAGGAAGAGTCTGTAAGGAATGTTATTAATTATTTATAACAACAATGCAATAGCAACCTTGAACGTATGTTATGTCCCTTGAAACTGTAGTTACACTGGCTTACTCACCATTCAAAGCGCTACCACCAAGTCTATTGTGCCATATTATAACATCATCATGTTATCATTATACCCTGTTCAAGTTAGCTTGATCTTTTTAACAGACGGGCTAGTGATGAGATACAGAAAATATAACATATATAACAGTCGATGGAACGATGGAATGCGTAATTCAAATAAGAATTCAATTATTTTTAACTTATTTTTCTAAAAAGAGTTATACTAGCTAAAGAGACCCCAACCAAAAGGACCCCCGTTCGTAATAATAACTTAACAATGATCTTTAATAAGGATTTTTGTTATCGATATTTGTAGCAGTTACTGCCTGTTATTCGCGTCCCTACGTCCGACCGATGTAACATTGTACAAGCGTCTATTAATTTCAATGTTTCTGTTTAAATTTTACTTTGAAGCAATAATATATAATAGAAAAAGTCTTAAATTTTTCGGATAACGCTTAAATATTTAAGAACTATTGTATTATATGTATTTTTTAAAATATTTTTACAATTTTTAAAATCATTAAATTAAGAAAATAATATGTTCGTCATTGCAAAGTTATGTCGATCAGAAAAAATTACATCTGTCAAAAAGATCAAGCTATCTTGTACAGGGTATAAAGTAATTACACTTCGAGAAGTTTCTTAAAAAAATCATAACATAAATATTAAGTTAAGTTTATCAAATCTTTTTCTTTTTCAGTCGAAATGGGAAGATCAATAACATTTATGCTGCTGGCGGTGTTCGTATCGTACGCAAACTCCGTAAGTATTTTATTGTTTAAATTCTCATATAATTTACATTATCTCGCCTGGAAGTATCTGCGTTTATTTTATCTTGTTTCCGAAGTATATGTATGTCTTGTAAACAACATTGAGAAAATACGGAATAAATGTCTACGAATATTGAACAACTTTATTAATCTATTAAAGTTATTAAGATTTTACACAAAAACAACTTAAGCCTTTGAATCTCGAGGAAATTAACACAATTTATTTTAATAAAAGGTGAAATTGAAGCCTCAGGCTCCTGAAAAAGTAGCATCGTTTATATAGAATTTAAGAAACAAAAGATTTCTTAACGATTGGAACAAAACTTTGACTCAATTTAATCGTTGCAAACGCAAAGCGCTTCATTTAAACTTTCATTATCAAGTTCTTTATGTAAAATACGTTCGCGAAGTATTCTTCTATGGTTCATATAATTAACTTCCTCAATGGCCTTTATCTTAAAAAATTTTTAGTTCTTCGGTTCAACCTCGAATCGGGCCCATATAAAGATTTGTGTTTTTGTGGCGATACTTTTTTAGAACAAGCTACTAATAATACTACGAAGAGCCATCGGTCATGCGCTCAAACTCTTTTCGTTCATGTTGGATTTACTCTGCCATCGGGTTATGAGAGAAGACCAGTATCATATTATAATATAACATAACATAAACATAATCAGCCTGTAAATTTCCCACTGCTGGGCGAAGGCCTCCTCTCCCGTTGAGGAGAAGGTATGGAGCATATTCCACCACGCTGCTCCAATGCGGGTTGGTGGAATACACATGTGGCAGAATTTCGTTGAAATTAGACACATGCAGGTTTCCTCACGATGTTTTCCTTCACCGCCGAGCACGAGATGAATTATAAACACAAATTAAGCACATGAATATTCAGTGGTGCCTGCCTGGGTTTGAACCCGAAATCATCGGTTAAGATGCACGCGTTCTAACCACTGGGCCATCTCGGCTCCATATTATAATATAAAATACCCATTTTAATTTTTGGCAGTGTTTATTTGACATTTAATAAGTTTTGATTTGATTTTAATTGGTGGTAAGGCTTTGTGCAAGCCTGTCTGGGTAGGTACCACCTACTCATCAGATATTCTATATCCGATGAACAATGATATCCGCTAAACGAGAGTACTTAGTATTGTTGTGTTCCGGTTTGAAGGGTGAGTAAGCCAGTGTATCTTAGTTCCCAAGGTTGTTGGCGCATTTTCGATGTAAGGAATGGTTAATATTACTTTCAGAGCCACTGTCTATGGCCGGTGGTGACCACTTACCATCAGGTGGCTTATATGCTCGACCAACCTATGCTATAAAAAATAATAATATGTATGATATGTTATAATTATTTTAATACTCCCTTGTATGTGTTTAATTTCTGGAAGGAATTTATGCAAGAATTTTAATATATTCTACAGGCAAACGAAGTACTTAGTATTGTGGTGTGAAATCTGAGTGAGTCTGTAACTACAGGTGCAATGGACATAATTCCCAATGTTGGTGGCACATTAGAGATATAGATTATTAAAAAAAAAAAAGGAGTGTTAAAAAAAAAAAAATGTTTATATGAAGCAATTCAGTATTACATAACAACTTAAAGTGGCAAGAAATTTCATAATTGTTCTCACATCATTAGCGACTTCATTTTCGCTCATTAGTTGAATAATTAAGTACGTACGTACTTTTTTGTTTTATTTCAAATATTTATCCGCCTCTCTGGTTTAGCTTATAAGGCTGTTGATTCCGAGATCTTGTATTCGATCCATCGACTAGGAATCATCCGAGTATGGCAGTTATAGTTCCTTGGGTTGGAATAATTCTCAGCAGTGACAGTTTCGAAGTTGCTAATGCCTATACACTCACGCCTGAACTGTTTGTGGTCGTGTGAGATTTACCGTCAGATTATGAGACTAAAAAAAGTCACATATAACACACATACATCGACGACCTCCGTGGTCGAGTAGTGTGTACACCGGTTTTCATGGGTACGCCACTCCGAGGTCCCGGGTTCGATCCCCGGCCGAGTCGATGTAGAAAAAGTTCATTAGTTTTCTATGTTGTCTTGGGTCTGGTTGTGGTACCGTCGTTACGTCTGATTTTCCACAACACAAGTGCTTTAGCTACTTACATTGGGATCAGAGTAATGTATGTGATGTTGTCCAATATTTATTTTATTTATACATCCTGGAGCGTGTGAAACATAACAGTCAAGCGACAAAAGTGAATACAAAAACAAGAGTACTAACTCTTTAATCATTAATTTTAGATCCGTATTATCAAAAGTGCGTCGTTTTTTATGACATAGGTAGGCAGACGAGAAAATGGGCCACCTGATGGTAAGTGCTCACTATTGCCCCTAGATAATGGCGCTGTACGAAATATTCCGAGCCGAGATGGCCCAGTGGTTAGAACGCGTGCATCTTAACCGATGATTTCGGGTTCAAACCCAGGCAGGCACCACTGAATTTACATGTGCTTAATTTGTTTATAATTCATCTCGTGCTCGGCGGTGAAGGAAAACACCGTGAGGAAACCTGCATGTGTCTAATTTCAACGAAATTCTGCCACATGTGTATTCCACCAACCCGCATCGGAGCAGCGTGGTGGAATATGCTCCATACCTTCTCCTCAACGGGAGAGGAGGCCTTAGCCCAGCAGTGGGAAATTTACAGGCTGATTATGTTTATTATGATTATGTACGAAATATTAACATTCCTTAAATCGCTAATGCGCCACCAACCTTGGGATTTATGATGTTATGTCCATTGCACCTGTAGATATACTGACTAACTCACCTTTAAAACTGAAACTCTATAATACCGAGTACTGTATAGCGGTAGAATTTCTGATGAGAGGGTGGTACCTAGCCAGATGGGCTTGCACAAAGTCCTACCGCCAAGTAAAAATCTTACTGGAAATTTGTATTCGTTCCATCAGCTTTTGTTTTATAATTTAAGGTGAAGGAATATGAATCTCATTCGTGCACTACAATAATATGGAGCACATAGCACTATCATGGACAGAACATTAACTACTCAGTAACCAAGTAATTAATATGACGTCATTAATCGTTTCCTATCACTTAAAATGTTAAGAATGTCTGCTGCCATCATTAACGCCATCAATTTAAAAACTACTCGACCAATTGCTCAACTTTGTACCATCAGTTCAGCGTTGACGTCTACCATTACTGAACTTTACCGTTAATTAGCAAACCTAAATTTGTACCACCTTCTCGGATAAATACTGCCGACTCGTAATTAATATTCAACACTTACGAGTTCCGTTCGGGATGTCACTTATTAAATATAAGTTTATTCCTCTCACGTGCTCGTAAATAAAACATATTTTGTAGAACACATTAATTGAATAATAATCAAATTATTCATGGATTTTATGAATGTTGATGGTAGTATAACAAACGCGGATCGCATGCATAATGCTAATTTTAAATGTAAACAACATTATATTAAAATATCCTTATGTACCGTGTTCGTAGCCTGAGTGTTATTTCGTGTTTTTTGAACTATCAATTAACATCACATGTGTTTGATTTCAATCGTTTTAAATAACCATTTGTATCGAACATAACTTACCCTAGAAAAATTATTAAATTCATAAAGATCCTTCCACTACCAACAATCAGAAGTACATCGATAAAGTTAAGTCCGCGCGGAGCAGCTAATGTTTAGATGTGAAAGATGGATAGAATTAGATTTTAGAAGCGATAAGGCATTAAATATTTAAGGAACGAGTAATGCTTATATTATTTATGTTCGATGGCGATATACTAAGCCAATGTGTATTATATGTAATATTACATATATCATTTTTTCGCACTTACGTAGATACATGTTAATATTCAAAATCATCATTCTCGAATTGTCAAGGTTTAAAAATTAGTCTTAGATTTGAATTACGCTGTTTAGTTTATAACATAATTAATAATATATTAAGAATATGCGTATCGAAATTGATGATTTCTTAACTTTCGCAAAATAGCAAAATTTCGAATATTTATAAAAAATTATAAATAATTATTATATATCTCGTTCAAAGCCTTTGATAAAGAAGACACACTATGTGAAAAATTATTAAGATCTAGGCCAAAAATCTCGAAATGTATGGCTTAAATATTCTGATTTCCGTAACGTTATCTATCGAGGAGTTCTATCCATGTTTTGGTAAAACTAGGTTTCTCATCAACGTGGAATACGTCCAGCTCATCCTAATAAATAACGTTGCTCGTTCAAATTGAAAGACTTACGTCCTGTTTATGTCCAGTCCAATTTAGCTTTCATCTGAATTTTCATTGGTTGTCTATCCCGTCATCAGCTTCTTTAGACCAATGACCATTCAGATAAAAGTGAAATTAGTTTAGCTGACTTTGATCAGCATTCCATAACGTAGAGCTTAACGATAAAATAAAAAGATTAATAACAATATAATTGTAAATTGTTTCTTCCTTAGTTCACGAAAGTTAGTTCTTATGTAATAAATTTTGTAGCTGTATAAATATTCAATCGCCTAGTGATGGGCAAAGCAAATAGTTTTGTCGCCCATTTAATTCAAATTATTTGCGCACGCGAAACCTGTTATTATATCATATTGAATATTTGAACTTTGTGTTTAGTTTATATACTAATTGTTTAAGTTTGTTATTTCTTAATTTACTCAGGCGATATTTCGACTATTTGTACTTTTGGGGGAACTGATTTTATTGACATAGGCTGTTTAATGAGCGGCGCTGAAGGAACACATCGTGAGGAAACCTGCGTGTGTAAAATTTCAATGAAATTCTACCACATGTGTACAACCAATAAGCATTGGAGTAGCATGGTGGAATATGATCCAAAACTTCTCCTCAAACGGAGAACCTTCGCTCAGCAGTGTGACATTTAAGGCTTACTGTACTCTAGGCTCTAATTTTATATTTAGTTTGGTGGCAATCATATTATGGAAACGATCATATTGGGGAAAACGTGTTCTAGAGTGGAGACCGCGTCTCGGCAAACGTAGTGTAGGACGTCCTCAGGCACGGTGGAGTGACGATTTGCGCAAGATGCGAGGATGCGAGTAGCCGAAAATAGATCGCAGTGGCGTGCAATTGGAGAGGCCTATGTCCAGCAGTGGACGAATATGGGCTGCTGATGATGATGATGATGATCCATATTATTAAATATGTTTTTATTACTATATATATAAACCAAGTCATGTTCAAAAATGTTTCATTACGAAATAAATGAAATTATTATTATTAATTACATCAGTTTACACTTAGCCATATAAGATTTTAAATTAACATGGTTATTTTTATTACTAACAGTATTTAAAACGGGATATTTACCATGTTTTTTATTTTTATTTGGTGGAGCTCGATATTTCGACATTATCTACGAATGTCTTGTTCTCAATTCTCAACAAGACAATTACCATGTTCTTGCAATCTATATCTCTCTCCCCTTTGAGGTAAAAACGATTCTAAATGCGGTTCAATCCTGTACGAACCTACTGGAACACAAAAGATATATTTATTGTACACCTAGTTTGCACGCAGGTTCGTGCTCGGTGACGAAAAACATCAAATATCTGTAATTGTCAGCTAATTGCCTTTTAAATACTTACTCGGTATAAATTCTTTAAAACTAACATTATATCGGAATTAAGTTTTAATTTAAAAACATTAAATATAACATTAACACCTACGAGTTGTCGCTGCCATCTATAGAATTATAATTCTGATTGCAACATCGCGTGTTCGAGTGCTATTAAAATCGCGAAAGACAATCGGGACATTGTTGTATTTTTAATTTCAACAGATTCTCTTTCGTCATCAAAATGAATTACTTAATATTACTTTCGTTGTTAATTTTATAAACTTTTTCGAAAAATAAAAAAAAAAAAACATTTGATGTTAATTGACGCTTGAAAACATAATGCATTGTGTTTTTGAAGTAAAATAAGTCACGAGAAAATTTAAATATACACTATAGACTCTTTTGGTGGTCGGGATTCGTGCATGTACACTAGGGTAGATACCATCTATAGCAAGGAATAGCAAATATATAAGCAATACTTCGTATTGACGTGTTTCAGTTTTAAGAACCCTTCATACTGAAACAAAAAAATGTGGCTCACTTCCCAGTGAGCCATTGTAA
Organism: Vanessa tameamea; assembly: GCF_037043105.1. Classification (NCBI taxonomy): domain Eukaryota; kingdom Metazoa; phylum Arthropoda; class Insecta; order Lepidoptera; family Nymphalidae; genus Vanessa; species Vanessa tameamea. The sequence goes on along the minus strand of NC_087319.1, from coordinate 1,407,883 downwards.
CTACAAGTGATATAAGATAGCAGTTCCAAGTTTGGTGGTGTATTAGTTATTCGTTCAATAAAAGTAAAGTGTCGCCATTTTTGAGGAAAAGGTTTGAAGCAAAGCGAGTTGTTGGATACACATATGGAAGTATTTCATTGAAATTAGCCACATGCAGGTTTCCTCATAATGTGTTTCATCACCACCAATCACGAGATCAATTATAAACGCAATTTATGCACATAAAAATTCAGTGCTTTTCTACGTTTGAACTCGCAATCATCGGTTAAGATGCACGCGTTCTATCCACATTGCCATCTCGGTTCTTAGACATATACATAATACGTTTAGTTATATATATAGCTTAAAAATGCATTGTCATCGATACTGAACGAATATAAAAGATATTTAACTCCGTAGTATAATAGGAAGAGTTTTTAATATCTTGAAAGGTTTCAGAGAAACAAAGAATTACTAAAGCATTCGATAAAATTTAAAAATCGTAGCTCAGGTTCTTTTACTAAAAAAATCTTAATATTTTCCATGTGTATTACGTAACACAAAGTAATTATATCGCGTAATTAAGATGACTGTGGGTCATGGAAACGTATAATCTTACGCATATGGTTAGATCACAATAAGTATTTATGATAATCGTAATACTTGTTTTACTAAAAAAAATGTACGTAACATACTGCTGATGTAGTGTCTCGTCATATTGGAGACTATGCATATACATATATATATATATATAGATATATGATATTCTACAAGTGTGTGAACAAACATAAGAATACTCTCTATTCATTTACTACTATAATTCATTGAATGATATGATTGGAAAGAGTTCAGACATGGTACTATAAGAAATATTAACCATTCCTGATATAACCAAGGCGACACCAACCTTCAATAGCTTAGGTTAGGGATAAGATGCTATGTACTTTGTACCTGTGGTTACATTGACTCACTTGCACTTTAAATCAGCATACAACCGTACTAAGTTTTGAACCTCAACTACCTAACAGCGTTCAGCAATCTTACAGCTTAACGGAAAAATTTCCGCTATCTTTTTTCGAGCAACAACAGCTACATGACAATGACATGATTCAGGATTTGAACCCGAGAACTCAGAATCTCCGGCCATATAAATTAACAACTAGACCAACTAGTTAGACGACGATGTACGTAATATACGGAACGCGTTAATAACCTGATTAGAAATCAATACACGTTAAGGATAAAACGACCAAGACCGAGAAGTCAGGTCTTGAACTAGTTCGTATTTAATTTTATTACCACTAGAATTGTAGTGATAATATCACGTCAGCTTAAATATAAGTTTCGTGTTTAATAAATGCAAGGTTAACACAGACTAAGAATAAATTATAAACTGTGTCTAAATGGCTAATTACAAGGAACTGTTTTACATACTCAATACCGGTAGACAAAAAATTATATGTTATTTTTATGTAGAGATTTGCATGTTAATATTGCTATAGTTTCAATAAAATATACTGATCTAATGAGTTGTTGTTGGATATAGTTGTTGTTTTATGGTTTTCCAGCATTGTTGTTTGGTGGGGGGGGGGTTGACCCTGCTGGTGGTAGACAAATATTAAAAATCACACAATATTTTATTTTAGTTTAATTATATTAATGATTGCTTATAAATTTTAATTGGAGTAATAAGTATCAAGTTCACTTTAAGATTTGTCACGGAATAACTCACAATCTTTTGGGTGGGAGGGAGGCGGTTCGAGTTCCTTAGGCCGCCTAAAGCCCTTTAATCCGCCTCGAGATGTAATTATATTGCATAGTTATTTATAACAGCTTTGTCACACTGGTTATAGTGCTCCGATTTTGAGGAGATGGGTTCGTTCATCTTTCACCACGCTCCAATGTAAGCTGGTGAACACACAAGTGGCAACAATGCACAAGATGAACTTTAAATATGAGAACTCAGTGATGTTTACCCGGTATTGAACCCACAATCTTCGGTTAAAACGCTTTTGTTTTAGCCACTGTGTAATCTTGGCTTTTAAATATATACAGCAAGTGTTTCTTGAAGTGATTTGTATTCATAACTAATAAGGTATATAAAAGTATTGCGACTTAAGTCGCTTGTGTGTAGGATAGGCAGGATACGACGATTTCGTTTTTATTTACTTCCTACAAACGTTTTGAATCATTTATTTTTTTAGGAAACGAACAATTACCCATACTCAATATTATTACCTTATATTTATTTTCTATCATCTTCCTACTTTGCTCCAGTAATTGTTTATTTATTTATTCATAGGTAAACAAACAGAGTACCATCAGAACATACATTAAAATTACGGACTTACACGATTTTGAGCTAGATTACATTCCTATGCATGTGTACACGGCAATTGTAAACACAAATAAAAGAAATATTTATAAATAAGTTATTTAAAGATAAACTAAAGCACTGTATAATATGCTAAGTCTATGAATAATTTTGATTTCCTTTAATGAACAGAAAGGAAGGAAAAATATAGAGAAAATGATGCTGTGTTGATATAACCCATCGCGGCCTCTTTTGTGGTGCGTACAATGAACTGATCTTGGCTTAAGCGAAGGAAGAGACTGGTTCAAAGGTGATCCCCCTTGATATCAATCCGTTGGTGTTGTAAGAGGCTAAGGGTATATTTGTTAAGCGCATCCTATTGAACAATCAAAGCAAAAATATTGAAGTGGCGTTTCAAAAGTATTGAAAGTATCCTTAAATACTTGAGCAGGACATTTGATGGCTGGCTGTAAAACTCTAGCTTATCTCTTCACCATACAGCTTACATAAAGATCCAATCCCAAATAAGCTGTTCAAAGGTAACCTGTTGATGACCACTGCGTTTTACTTGTAGACTTTTAGGTGAGCACCTGTTACAACAACATAATTTATGATGTATATGAAATTAATATTATTGTATTCGTTTCCTCTGCATTCAACGTCCTTGTAGTTTTTTTTTTAATTTACGTTTTTTAACTTTACGTCATCATTATCATTACAAAATATATTTTTTTATCAACTCTTAATATAAATTAATAATATAAATATATATTAATGTCATTATGAATGAGGTAGATAAATATTGAGTTATTTTTTTATGTTAGAAATTTCGACGGCGTTTAAAGCAACGTATCTTAAAGCAAGAAAGCGAGTTGAAGGTGTGAATGACGAATGAATGTACGATGTATGATGAATTTTATTAATTTTAATTTAATATTTAGTTATAAGAGCTTCTTATGTCATTATTACTTTTCATAGAATTTTTTTTAGATTAATTATCTTCGTTGATTTCAGCAAACATTTAAGAGTTACGTCTGAAATGTCTGTTTATACGTGAAGATATAACGTAACTACACTACATTACAATACAATACATTGCAACTGTATTTAAGCGTAGTATACTACGTCATCATACCTGTACTTACGTCATAAATCTGTTAATCTCGGATTTATTAATATTATAAATATTTAAATTTATTTATATTATAATATTGAATTGAACACATGCGTATAGTTGAATAGACGTCAGAATAAGCATTCTTATAAATAAAAGACTGTATATTTCTATTATCAAACATCGTTGATTTTATAAATAAAAATCGCTAGGTTGGCGCCGTCCAATGGGACCTCCGTGGTCGAGTAGTGTCTACACCGGTTTTCATGGGTACGCCACTCCGAGGTCCCAGGTTCGATTCCCGGCCGAGTCGCTGTAGAAAAAGTTCATTAGTTTCCTATGTTGTCTTGGGTCTGGGTGTTTGTAGTACCGTCGTTACTTCTGATTTTCCATAACACAAGTGCTTTAGCTACTTACATTGGGATCAGAGTAATGTATGTGATGTTGTCCAATATTTATTTATTTATTTATTTAATGGGCCGCCAGATGGTGACTACCGACCGTATATATTGGCACTGTAATAAATAAGCTGGTAACTAAGATGTTATATCCCTTGTGCCTGGAGTAAAACTGGCTCTCTCACCCATCAAGGCGGAACACAACAAGACTATATTATTAATTAACCATTGCTGTTTCGCATTAGAATATGTAATGTGTGAATACCTACTCAGACGGGATTATACAAAATTTTACCACCTAGATTTACTATTTGTTTAAATACTTTATGTTTATTCCTTTATCGGAATTGTATGTATTTCTTTTTTAATTGTAATTTGAAGGTAATTTACCGCCGGTAATCCTTTCTATTATCTCTTCATCGTGTTTTTAATTTTTTATCGTGTGAATGTAAACACTACCTAACTATCTAACTGTATTATTGAGTGGAATTTACGTATTTATCTTTCATTTGTCTTATTCATAATATTAAATCTGCTTTACGAATAGATCGATTGCGACACTGAGTATTTCCTATCGACTATATCACGGTGAGTGCTCCGAGGAATTATTCTCTCTAATTTCTGTTTCCCCTTTCAATCACAAGGCTACGCGTGCTGACTCTCGACATCACCGCCTAACTGCGACATAAATTCCACCGACCACGCATAAATTTGGCAATTGTTTCTTTAATTCTCTACCAGCACACGTGTTACACTCATATAACCTGGGTTCCTTTAAAAGAGCCGTGAAGAGGAATCTTGCGGGCCCGCATGACGAAGGCGGATAGTGCAGTTCATTTTACCTGTACTAGCCGGCTTCGTTTCATTTACCTACCCGGATAATATATATTAGAAAAAAATTATTAAACGAGTGCTAAATTGCTTTTGTTTGCATGGTAGATTGACCCCGACCTTTTACATCACTGTCTTTGTTCGAATTTACACAATATTAAGTACAAGTAATCACGCTATACAATTATTACCGATGAACAAATCCTCCGACTATTGAATATCCTATTGCATAGGGATGTGTTGAAATTTGTAGTTTTGCGGTTGAAACGCGCAAATAATATTTCGTTAAATATGTTACAAAAATAACGATTTATAGTAACGTTAATAATTTCTCTATCTATATATTTTCATTACAAATTAATACATAAGTTATATGTTACGGCGTAAAGTCAATATTTTTAGCCGAATCGGACACAAATAAAAGTAATGACTTTTATTCAAAATAATATTAAAAAAAATGGTGGCATTACTTTCAATAGTTGCCAACATTATTTTTGCAATCGTTGCAAATGTCTGACAAAGTCAAGATAAACGTATGACAATTATATTACTTTATTTTTGCATGTATTTAATCCTATCGAATAGTGTGCGAATCATAATTTAAATAAATTACAGTATTATCACCGGCAAAGCATTTGATTTTTGGGTATCTATTGATTACGGAAAACCCGGATTTAGAAATAATAGTTTTAATGATAAAGCGCAATTCTACAGCATTTTCACATTTATTGATTCCATTGTATAAAACATATATTATGATGTTCAATTTGCACAATTAGAGATCAACAATAGAGCGTGAATTACGATTTCTTTTTATACCCATAAATAGAAAACCACCACGCCGCGCCGGTTCGCATTCGACGTTCGCAATAATTACGAGTTAAGTTTATACAAAATAAAAGAAATCATAGCATACTTTACTCGATAAAATTTCAAAATCAATTAAAAAACGATTACCTATTATTAATAAATGTTGAGTATTTTCCGAGTGAGTAATGTCAGTTTGACGTAATTATAATATAGATAAGCAACGCGTTACTCGTAATAAAATAACGAACTTATTTATTTATTTATTTTCTACTTAAATGTAAAGTATTATATATTCAAACGATTGACAAATTATTGGCTCTATTATTTAATTAAAATAATACTGTTATTATAATTAAAAATATTAGAATACATTGAAAATATAGTACTTGTGTAAATTAAGATATTAGATTTAATTAAGTCAAAATATTTTGGTCATATTTTAAATCAACAGTGTTTTAAGAAATCACTCTTTTAAGCAGGTGTGTCAATAAATCAAACCGAATCGAATCTAATAAATTAAAATAAACAACAAATATATTTGTTTCACGCACACAATGACATCATGTAAACACAAGTTTCATTTACTCATACTAATGCACGTCGATAAAAAATTAACGTTAAGACGTAACAGCCCGAAGTCTAGAAGCTTATTTCATTTTTTTTTTCGTATTTAATAGGTAGGCGGACAGCAAATGGGCCGCCTGATGTTAAGTGGACACCACCGCCTATAGACATTGGCCCTGTTAGAAATATGGACCATACGTTACTTCATAAATGCATCACTTACCTTGGGAACTAAGATGTTATGTATACCAAGTATTGTTGCTTGGCGGCAGAATATCTGATGAGTGGGTGGTACCTACCCAGACGGGTTTACATATAGCCCTACCACCGAGAAAGTTGGAAGTGTATACATTTGTATACACGCACTATAATACGTTCTGCGTAGTTATCTAGTCTCCCTCGAGTTTACCGTGACCAAAATCGATCAGGACATAATAATCATATCGTATCAAATGAATAGTTATTATTGCTCTTCAATAAGTATTAATTAAGTTTCGTCATTTGTAACAGCTCTCTTAAAAGTAATTTCGTAAATTAATGAAAATTAATACAGACTTTATAATAAACATGAATGAAGACTATGTAGAAGAGTTTGTTTTTTTTTTAAAGTTTTTTATTTACAATAGTGCTGTCAAAACTAAAAGAGAACATCTGATGATTTTTGCAATATTGAATTGCAAATATTGAATTCGGGAAAAAAGGCGTATCTACTATTATTTTTTACTTTTGCCAACGAGTTTTCATTCCCAAAATAAATATAGTCTAAAAGGACGCAACTGCTATATTTTTCTCGAAATGACATTTTAAAAATGCACTTTGATGTAAAACAAAAGTGGCGTCCTGTATATACCATTGTTGGGGTATATACGGGTTAGGGGTAGGAAAGGGGTAGGCCTCCTTTCCTTTTTGAGGTGAAGGTTAAGAGCATATTCCACCAATCTGTGCTAATAATGGTTGGATACACATGTGGCAGAATTTCATTGAAATTGGCACATGTAGGTCTCCTCCTCACTCCTTCAACACCGTAGGTGACAAAAATTACAAACACAAATTGAGCACATGAAAATTGGTGCTTGCCTAGATGTAAGCATTCTAACCATTGGCTATATATTTGATGTGATACTAAATAAAAAAAACAACTTATCTGCAATCATAGAAAGAATTTTCAAAACATTCCTCTAGATATTAATATATAACTATTTTCCTAAGACGATGATGCGTTTAATATTTCTAGATGAAAACGCAAATTATTTCATGTAACAATATTAATTTTATGAACGAGTTAATTTCTAATAACGCACTTAACAGACCAGCCTCATTCTCTTACGATGATGTGATTCTGAATTTATATTTACGTCTTCTATAATTATGGAACCGTGCAATACTCGTAGAGCATATAAGAAACAGAAAATCACCGAATTGGAACGACTCTTGCTCCCAAGAGATTTTATTATTTCTACAAGTATAAGACAAGAAAGTCGGTTATAATTACCAAATTAAATAATTAGAGCCTTCAGTGCTAATGCCCATGCGGCTACGCAAGGATTATTATTATAGGATATTGATCTTTGCTTATATAGCTTCGCTTGCGTTTTAGGGATTGGTCGTAAGGTGTTAGGTAAAATAGTCTATCTCCTTCCTTGGAAGGAATGCTTGCTTCACACCAAGTTTAATTACATTCGGTACAGAGGTTTTGACGTGAAAGAGCAACTGATAGACAGACAAAGTTGCTTTCGTATTTATAATACCTATTAGTATAATAAGCAACCTGTAAATTTCCCACTGCTGGGCTGAGGCCTCCTCTCCCTTTGAGGAGAAGGTTTGGAGCATATTCCACCACGCTGCTCCAATGCGGGTTGGTGAAATACACATGTGGCATAATTTCGTTGAAATTAGACACATGCAGGTTTCGTCACGATGTTTTCCTTCACCGCCGAGCACGAGATGAATTATAAACACAAATTAAGCACACGAAAATTCAGTGGTGCCTGTCTGGGTTTGAACCCGAAATCATCGGTTAAGATTCACGCTTTCTAACCACTGGGCCATCTCGGCTCACCTGTTAGTATAGATTATTGTAATTTGGTTACATATAAAGATATCCTGGTTTAAAAGAGTGATTTCTTTAAATGATGATGACGTTGATTTAATATATGACCATAGTTTTGAGCTAAGTGAATGTAATATTTTATTTTAGAAAAAATTCTATATTGCTTAAGTTTGCTCATAAACGGAAATACCATTTTTGTTAAAAATACTTGTTGGTAGGGCTTTGTGCATGCCAATGCCATGTCTGGGTAAGTACCACCCACTCATCAGATATTCTACCGCCAAACAACAGTACTCAGTATTGTTGTGTTCCGGTTTGAAGGGTGAGTGAGCCAGTGTAACTACAGACATCTTGGTACCTAAGGTTGGTGGCACGTTGACGATGTAAGTTATGGTTAATATTTGTTACAACACCATTGTCTATGGGCGATGGTGACCACTTGCCATCAGGTGGCCCATTTGCTCTTCCTTCTACCGATATCATAAAAAAAGACAACAAAATCCGATATACAAAACTATTCATAATATTTGAGTTTATCCATCGTAAGATTGTTTTTTTTAGTCAAAGTCAAAGTCAAAAATCTTTATTCAATATAGAAGTGTTTACACTTGCTTATTGATAGTCAAAAATCTACCACCGGTTCGGAATTTTAAGTAGTTCGGAAGTAAAAGTTAGTTTCCGAGTTTCCATTCCTTGCGGCTCTTTTCCTTACGCCGCATAAAGACTCATTAGAACATTAAAAACAATCTAATTTCAGAATTCGTGTCTTTGAATTTTCATTATTTATAATTGTAAGTAGCTTCAACTGGAGCATAAGCAGTAACATTAAGAATATGATTTCATTTTTGTCATTCTGCTAAAAAAATAAAGTTCACTGATATTTGCCCTTTCAACACCAAAACCATCGTATTATCTAAAATCACAAAACATGTTTTTAATCACCTTTAATCATACTTGTAATTAACGCATTTTGTACTTGTTGAATATCATATAGTGATCAATTTAATACTAATAATTTTATGAAATGTTTATTTAATGACACGACATAAAAGCAATACTGACGGATTAATTTATTTCGCATCGTAATTTATGGAAAATTCCAACGTAACTTAACGATATAAATAGTTGAATTGAACGTGAATAAAGTGAGTTTTTATAATATAATAAGCAATAATTATAAAATAAATAATATTTTGTTAGCTTTGATAATGAAATACAACATGATTGTTGGAATAAATTCATCTTATGTAATCCTATTAATAATATAGAGATATATGTTTTGTCTGATTGGGACAACCAGTAATCCTTCTGATTTTTCTGTTTATTATAGGTATTTTGTTTGATGTTCAATTGTGAGATTAATATAATTATATGTTATTAATATTTGTTTGTATTTCCTGGATAATATGTTGATACAAAAAATTTCGAATGTAATCAACTAGTTCATGGTTAGTTTTTTTTGGGAGTTTTTTTTGTAGCATGATTTTCTGTCTCGTCGTAACGTATGTGTATGTGTATGAATATTTCTCGGATATATTGAGGTTGCCGTGATAAAAACAACTAGAAAATTTATTTTTGTGATTCTTATTATATAATTTTAAATATAATCGTTCAAAACGAAATGATTTGAGGAAGAACAAATATTGGTGTTTTAGGGGTTTTATGAAAACGGGTTGAATGACTCTTGTTTACTAATTTCGAGCGTCTGTCGCCCTGGCTTTTAATTAAAAATTAAGTCTTTTTAAAAACTATACAATATTTATGTACGCTATCCCAAGGTCACTGCTAATAGTTTTATTGAACATGTCTCCTTTTGTTTCAGGCACCACAATTCATAACATTCAAGGAAGGAAAGTTAGGAGTCAATTTTGGTGGTTATCATGCTGGTGTTGGCCTCGGTGGCTTATTAGGTAAGTTGAAAATCAATGCTAATTATTATTTCTGATACAACAAGCTCCATAAACTTATTTTTTTTTTCATCATATTGTATGAATCTTGTAATCCAATAAATACTAGATGCGATTATTTATATTTGAAACAATAGGTGGTGGTGCTGCCGGTGGACTGTACGCTGAGGCTGGTACCCCTCACGGTCAATCTGCAAGAGCTGGTCTTGGTGGAGTAGCAAGTGAAAATGGAGGAACATCAGGTACAAATATAAAATATATTCGTAATAATATAATTTAAGTGTAAATTGTGCAAACTAAGAGGTAAACAAAACATTATTACGTAAAGTTTTGGGTTAGTTGTAAAGTTAGGATTTGTGTTTAGGTGGCTTGTATGCGGGGGCAACTGCTGGTGGAAATATCAAGGCATCAGCCGGCCTCGCTGGAGGAGTCAACTCTGAAAATGCAGCAGGAGCAGGATATGCTTCAGCTCAAGCTGGCAATCATTATGCAGCTTCAGGAATGGTAGGTGACAATCTGAGTGAGATCCGAAAAAGACGAAAGGAAGAAAAACAAAAGAGAAAAGAAATGGAAAAAGCTAAACGACAACACAAGAGGAAACCTGAATAGATTTTGTTTCTCTTTCAAATGGTTGAGATTCTCTTAGTATATATTCATTTAGTTATTCATGTCAAATCTTATAAAAGGAATACTCATACTTATCAAATAAATACATTTCTTAAAATATTTGTGCTCATTATTTCTGGTTTTGTATGTCAGCAGATTGAATCTCCCGATTTTATCAGCTAGTCAAGGTAAAATAATCTAATATATGCAACTTTGTGCATGTAGATATAATACGAGCTATGTTAAGCATCACACGTTTGATTTGCATGTGAATGTTCAATTTTGCGCTTGTAGGTTTCACTGTAGATATCACTTCTGTAATGCTTTTATGTTTCTTTAACTGTATTTATGGTCATTCAAATTTATATTCTCTCTGTTGCAGGCAGGTGAATCTTCAGCAGGAGGAACATCAGAAATTTTATTTTCCGGCACTCAGGATGTTGTTCCATTACATCCCGTTCAAGTGAAACCAGTACACAAAAAAATTCATACAGAGTTTAACTTTGATTCTCTCAATGAAGTACAACCTCTGCCAAAAGCACCTGAAGTGCACACAGAAGTTAAGACTGAAATCGAAAAAAAAGTTATACATGAAAACGTACAACCAGTCATCGTTAAAGAAGTGAGTAATGTATGGAATCCGGTTAGTGGAACGAGCCAAGGGATCAACTTAATAGATGATTTCCAAGTTTTTATAAATTCCATTTTTAATGTGGCGTTTACAGCAGGTATTAATCAGCAGTCACGGCTAGTGCCGCAACTTTTTATTGATTATCCTTTATCTCAGGTTTGTTCTCTACCAATAAAAGTGCACTAAAGGCTTCAAGGCAGCTTGCAACATAATTAACGTAAATAACATTCACGTTTAAGCCCATTTTAAAGACAGATTTTTTAAACAGAACTTGTTAAATCCATTCTAGAAAATGGTTGATAATAGACATACACCACGTGCTAACATTTGTTATACACATTCCCTGAAATCTATGTATTTCCTTAAGTAAAACGATTACTAAAAGACCTACGCTGTGAACAATCGTCAAAAGCGGAAACAGCTAGAGGTTTCAGCTTAATCCGTGCACGTAATACTATATATATTTTTCAATATTGATAAAATTATGTCCAAAGCTATCAGTCTAAAAATATTGGATTTTATAATGATGTTTTATACTAATATTTACAGGTTTATGTCGAACCCAAAACAAAAGTCGTTGAAAAAGAAATAGTACATACGCATTATAAGCCCCGTCGGCATCATTTCCGCAAAACGGCTTTCCTTGGCGGATATATTGGAGGTCAGGGAGATATTGTCGGACCGACTGTATATAAAAATGTAGAGCCACAGATTCAAAAAAGAATAGATGTCGAAGCTGAATCATCTGGTAATGCTGGTGCCGCGGTAGAAGGAGGTTTTAATGGTGGAGCAGGAGGCAGCCACGTATATACAAAACAAGTTACTTTTCAAAGAAATCCTAATTTCTTTGCAGACATATTTAATGTGAGTAATTCAGTTCTTTAATGTCTAAAGTTATTATGTAGTAAGCATAAAGGTAATTATTTTTTCTGATTTCAGATTCCTATATCAACACTAAAGGCTGTTGGTAATTTTCTAGGAAACACGGCGGCTAACACTAATATTTCTGTGCAAAAGAGTGCAACAGTTCAAGCAGGTGGCTATTTTTAAAATTGAGCAATGTAAAAAAGTATTTACATATGTTTAAAAATGTAATAAATTGGGTATTATTGGTTTTATTTAATTTTAATAGTCGGCTATCTTTTGAAGTTTAATAAATATGTTATAATTTTATAGAGAAATAAACAGAAAACGAAACCCTTGTTATATTAACCATAAAATCCTTTTGAAGAAAGTAATTCTTTAACAAAAATACAGACAATCTGTTTTATTACAAAATAGGAGTGAAACAAGGGAAGAAACATTTTCATTTAAATTTCCGAGGTCGCTTTAAGTCGCAGAAAGGTTAAGGAAAAAATATTTTTATTCCCTTTTTACGGCCCGATACCGACCTACGGTTAACTAACCGCTACGGATTATCTTGGCGCCTTCTCTTCTCCCCTTAATTCTAATGATGTTTTTATTATTTCATGGCATTTTTATTTCTTTTTATACTTTATGAATATTTCAAGTCTAACAAAGTCCTTTATTAATTTGTTGCTTGTTTAGGAACAAATTAACTTTCAAACATAAACAATTAACCCATTTCGACCAATAATAATGTTTACTTTATGTTTCTTTTTTAAGTTCAAAAATTCATCGCTTAAATACATTGTTAGGTATAAAATGTCTAATAAAAACTTTCTGTAAATTTCCAGAGTCAGACACGAAATCACTTTCAAACGATCCACCACTGTCATCATCATCATCATCTTCTTCCTCATCAGCTCATGTCTCTGTTGAAACACCGAGTGCCTCAAAATTCTTTGACGATATTTTAGCTGTAAGTTCACAACTAACAATACTTCACTTACTAATAATTACTGTTCTTCTTAACTATTAATATTAATTTCAAATTTTACATGCCACTTTTTTTATAAAGAACATCTGAACAAGGTAATATTTAATTTATTTATATTCAATATCAATAATAATATTAATTTGGATTTTTATTATATAAATATTTTTGCAATAGGAAGATTAAATGAGTTAATCGAAGTAAGTACTTTGATATAAAAATATATTTATTAATTGTATCCTTCATATCGGCCACATGACGCCGACAATTTATTTAACAATATGTATCAGTACTTGTAAAAAATGTATTTTTTAGATACCCATCAACACCCTCGGTGCTGTTAATAAATTTCTAGAGAATAATGTTGCGAACAGGAAAACTGTTCAGGTGAGTTCAGATATTTTTTTCTTTTTTTTTCTTGATATTATACCGAAATTTAAATAAATTTTATTAAGTTCTTTTTTAAACAGTAAAGTTTATATCATTGTCAGTATCATAATATTATAATATAATATGTCTATACTCTAGAAATTATGAATTTTCTAGGTAGCTGAGGATGGATCAGTCGAACCGGCAAGGTCTAGGCGTGGACCTCATGCAAGAAGGCGAGCTAATAAACAAGTAATTGTTATTCAAGATGAGACTCCAGAGGAATCTGAAGCAGTTAATTAAGGCACATTTGACGTAAAATTTTAAATGTACATGATTAATAATATCCCCTATTTAAGTGCAATATAAGTATTTCTTTTTTACGATATATTAAAACAATATTTACTGAAAAGTTTTTTTTTTTTCAATTTAAATTAATTAAGCTCGAATGAAATGCCTTAGCACAGTTGCCTTAAAACAAGTAGATAAATTATTTGACTAACAATTTGAAAATAAAGTTTAATAATAAATAGTTAATGATTATTCAATTACTTGTAATAACTCTGTAAATATATATTGCCATGTACATAATTGCCTTGTACATAATTCTGTAAATATATATTGCCATGTGTAAAAAATGTAAATTTTATTAAAAGAATTAAGCTTGTGAAATGTACCCGGCCAGAAAACAATATTTAATATGAATATCAATTTATTTAATACACATTATATTTAGCTATTAGCTCTTATGTGATCTCAACATATTTAAAGATGAGTTTTACTGAGTAGCCCTTTAATATGTTATTCACTAATCTTTTAAAGGACTGACGGGATACAGTTCGACTGAAAACCTTAAAAGTATCTTCTCCAAACTCCAAACAATTTAATTTTTTTGAAAATAATTTATGGAAACTATTCGAGTTATTTTACCTAAGTATGAATCTTGTATGAGAGCCGAGATGGCCCAGTTATTAGAACGCGTGCATCTTAACCGATGATTTCGGGTGCTTGCCTGGGAAGCACGACTGAATTTTCATGTGCTTAATTTGTGTTTATAGTTCATCACGTGCTCGGCGATGAAGGAAAACATCGCGAGGAAACCTGCATGTGTCTAATTTCAACGAAATTTGGAGCAGCGTGGTGGAATTTGCTCCAAAACTTCTCCTCAACGGGAGAGGAGGTCTAGCCCAGCAGTGGGAAGTTTACAGGCTGCTAATGTTATGTTATGTAGCGTTAATAGGCAAATTCACAACATAAAATGTAACAAATAATAGACTGTTATTTGTAAACGAATTATATATTTATCTAAAGCCTTTGATTGTGTGACACAAGGATCTTCAAATAATAATATATATAAATCTTTAAATATCTCTCTGCTGGGCTAATGCCTCATGTCGTATTGATGGGAACACTCGAGGAAAATCGGTCGTTGAATACACTTAATATGGCGGTGGATTTAAATATCGTGTTCTTCGTTTGAAATCCACGTGTTTCAACGAATGAGCCGACTGCGATGTAAATGTTTTGTATATTCATAATATATTCAAGTTATACAAATTACAACCATAATTTCATATTAAATTTAATGAATTAAGTAATTATGAGGAGGATACATAAGCTGCCAGGCTCATTTGGCTTGAATTTCATATAACTAGTTATTTACTGACCATATTTGTCTACTAAGCGCTTTACGTTCTAGCGATTACAATATACGAAATTTTCTAAGCCAAGGCTTAACGATAGTAAGAATCATCATTCATATCTTCAAGGTTTTTTAATTTATATGCAACAAAAACAAATTATGAATATAAAAAAAAAAAAACGCAGCTGCGAGAACAAAAGTGACATAAAAGAGTATTTTTCACTGTAAATCTTAATAAAAATAAAAAGAAAGTGCACAACTCATCTCTGAAATTATCTCTTCAAAAAAAATTTACAAGATGTAAAATTCCAAAGAGTTTTACTACTTATAACTAAAAGAGCCTTTGCATTCATAATTTTACTAAAAAAAAAAATGAGTGTTTAATGTATACTATACTTATTAGACGAAGTTTCATATATTCACTATAATATTCTGATCTTGTTGTCTGTCTTACGAATAGAATTTGATCGTTTACTCAGGGGACTGTATTCACAAACAATACTTTGAGTACGGATAGTGAGTCCGAACGTATAAACAAATGACTCATGGGTACTGCTTTGTTTTAATTGAAAGTACGCTTAGGTACAGTTACTCAACGTGTATATCACGCAATAGTTTTGGTAGAAGACATCGTATTTACTAGTTAACTTGGTGGTTGGGTTTTGTGCAAACCCATCTGGATAGGTACTTGATATGTTCGGATACTTGGTATTATTGTGTTCCGGTTTGAAGGGTGAATAAGCCGGTGTAAACACAGGCACAAGGGACATAACATCTTTGTTCCCATGGTTGGCAGAGCATTGGCGCAGTAAGGGATGGTTAACATTTCTAACAGCACCAATGTCTATGGGCAGTGGTGACCACTTCACATCTGGTGGCCCATTTGCCAGTCCGCCAACCAACGATATAAAAAAAAAATTGTACATTTTATAGTTCTGGAAATTCATCACAAGAATTAAATTTACATCATACGACGAAATCATATCTAAACAAATAGCGACTTATTAACGCAATACGGCCAATCAAAGATCGGTATTCGACTCAGTGAGTTCTCAGAGTCAAGGTATTGCTTGTGATGCCATCGAAGATTTTATTTAAATAAAATAAAAAATATAAGGAATATATTTTTATTCAAAGCTTTATTGGTGAGAACAAAATAATCAATGTTTTAAGTTTATTTAAGAAAAGTTAATATTACTAATATTAACTTACAATATCAATAATAATAAATAGGGAAGATACCTAATAACTTAAAAAATATTGTCTTTTTAAATTAACATCTTTATGAAAAAACGCCTGTTTATATTTAATAAGCAATGTTGTTATTAAATTGTATTTCGTGACATTGCTATATTGAGGCACATAAATCTGCATCAGACTTATATTTATATTAATATGATATCTAAGATGAGTTTAGCCGTTTTATTTTTTTAATGCGAGATTTTTCGTGACTTTTAAAAGAATAACACTACGATTCGAACATTACTGCAAGTATTATACTAAATAAAAAAACGTGTTTGATTATAGTTTACATTTATATGTTACCGGAAATGTATGAAATCTAGGAATTGTATAAAATTCCTAGGAAATATATGTAATTCCTAAAATCGCACGGAAATTTGTAAAATGAATCACATTAGACAAATTTCCTACGAAATCTATACATCTAAATAGAAATCGGAAATGTAAAACATTACTTTAATATTGTGACATTTATAATTACTTAAATAACAGACTTGACTTTATAAAACAATATAAGTGGATTTTGTGATAAATACCTACATTTTAAAAGTTATTAGATAGTTGATTTTCGAAGCTTTAATTAGTAAAATAATATGAAGATTATGTTTTACGATATGATTGTTACCTGAACGTCGTTGTCTCAACGAGGGCTTTAATAAAAATTATGTTATTCTCATTTTAACAACGTGTTTTATTACAGAGAGCAATATTTTTATTTATTTTCTAATACGATATTTGAGTTATATACAATCAGGACATTTATGTATTGAATAGTTTTTGAAACAATATTTTGTACATTTCCTAGATAGCTTCGGAATTGTATAAATTTCCTAGGATTTGTATAGAATTCCTAGATTTCATACATTTCCGGTAACATATATATTATCACCTGCGACTTTACTCGCGTTTTAGGGGTCGTTCATCAGGTGTTAACCAAAAAAAAAATTGCCTATGTCTTTACTTTGAGTTCAATCTTACTGCATAACAAATTTCTTTAAATTCGGTTCGGTGGCTTTGCTAGAGCAACAGACAGATAGACAGACAGACATATTAGTATAGATTTAATAATTCTGTAAAGATACATTTTTACGCATTTTTTTACAATATAATTGATACTAGTATTAATCAAGGGAGACCATTGTCGAAGGCGATTACTTATAACTTTCTAAGGAAAGACAATCTATATCTGCTAGGAAATGTCATAAGTTTTGTTTTCCTAAAGTAATAATGAAAGTAAATATATGTATAATTAAGTACTTTATATATCTTAATGACTACATTGTAATTTTATATAAATAAATAAATAAATATTGGACAACATCACATACATTACTCTGATCCCAATGTAAGTAGCTAAAGCACTCGTGTTATGGAAAATCAGAAGTAATGACGGTACCACAAACACCCAGACCCAAGACAACATAGAAAACTAATGAACTTTTTCTACATCGACTCGGCCGGGAATCGCACCCGGGAGCCGGGACCTCGGAGTGGCGTACCCATGAAAACCGGTGTACACACTACTCGACCATGGTCATCAAAATCATATACTACATACAAGTCGTATATATCATATATTTATTATATAGGTCAGTGGGCCACCTAATGGTAAGTGGTCATTCATAAACATTGGCGCTGTAAGAAATATTAATTAATCCTTAAATCACCGATGCGCCTCCGACTTTGGAAGCTAAGATTCTTTATCCCTTGTGTTCTATGTGCTTGTTCTATTAGTCATACTGACTCACTCACCGTTCACACAAGTGGTACCTACTCAGTTTGCACAAAGTCTTAACCGCCAAGTGAAATTTACGGAATACTATATTTAAACATAGAGTTACAAATGCCTGACTTAGAAATGCTTAATTGGATCTCGTGATCAAAAGCCAGAAATAGCATCAATAAGGTTTTAGGGCATCAATTGTCCGATGTGATAAATATCAGATGTCAAATTATTGCCCATAACTACTCGAGACAGTTCCAAGCTTTACACAGACATACATTATACGAAGATATAACAAACATTATTGCAATGATTGATATTATTGATTGATGTTATTTTTGCCTAATAGGTTCCTAATTGGTGAACATGATAATACATTTAAAATACTCGTCTGTTGTCATGAAAACATTTCATTTAACTAAGTAACAACTGTTTCGTCACTGCTGGTTTAGACGTAGAAGTAAAAGTTAGCCTCAGGGCCTGAGTTAAGTCGAAGGTCCAGACTTTATTCCAATTGAGGTTAGTAGTAATAAATACACCAGTACACAGAATATTTATTTATTATTTGTTTTATTTTATAAATATTATAGTTCTGAAGTTAAATATCCAATTCACAAAAATCTGCTATTTTCATTCCTTGCGCGACTCTCTTTTTTATTTTTAATAATTATTTTGCGCGGGAAAACATCTTGTATTATATTGTACAGCCATACGAATGACGTTCTGAAATCGATTACACTTTTATGAAATCAGATACAATAACAAAATATGAGTTTATTAAATATATAATTATAATATAAATGTAACTACATAAATAAGTATTTCTAACAGTAGATAGAAAAGCGGTTTAATTTTTTTTCGACATAATTGTAAATTTTCTCAGAATGTTGCTCTACAGTGCCGAAAACACAACTGATGTATAATTAAAACACTTATTAAATAAATTAGTTTAACTAAAATTTTTGGTTCGAATTAACATGTTTTAACATAGTTGTGAAAGGACGAGATAGCCTATAACCTAGCCACGTGATTGGCCCACAGGCGATCTCAGGTAAATTAAATTAGTTTATCGTTTTGTTATTCAAAAACCTGATTAAATAGTCGGTCAAAGATTTTACATCAAATAGTAAATATTCTTCGTATTCATAGTTGAAATTATATTTTAAAATAAATAAAATCGATATTTCTTCGTTTCAATATTGTACTGTTTGTTGGTGTGTTATTTTTTATTGCTATATATCGAATAGATTTGTGTATAGCTGTAGTTAACGGAAACGATAAAAATAAGTGACAACTCCTATATAAAATACATTTAAATAGGAACATAAAAATGACAAATGTCAGTTACAAAACTATTATTGTAAGAACGAACGAAAATTACCACTATGAATCGACAATTTTTTATTAGTGTTGATTTGCAATTGTTTTGTCTGATTGTGGATGCGCTGTAAGAAATATTAGCCGTTCCTTACATCGTCCACTTGCCACCAACTCACCCTTAAAAGCGGAACATATAAATATTAAGTATTGCTGTTTGACAATAGAATATCAGAAATGTATATCAGAAAGTAATATGCAAAATTCACTATAATAATTACAAAATTTAATGGATATATAAATCAAAATGGCATATCTGTGACTATTAGTCGATTTTCAACATTTCAAAAATTAGGTACGAAAGTACTTCGTACAGAATACAATTGCTGGAGTTCTAGATTATTTAGGAGTACTAAGTAGATAAAAGTATAACTTACAGATTGATCATATTTATAGCCAAAGTTTGAAAGTTAACGAAGAATTTCAGAGAGGCACAGATTATAAACAAAACGAGAGATATTGACCTTGAACTCGAATGACCCTAAAAAAATTCACGAGTTCATTTAATAGGTAAGCATGTTAATTTACAATACCGAATAAAATATCGTTAGATTATCTCATGCTTAGTGATATTGAAGATGTACTGATTTTGACAGATACGTCGAGCGTACATATTGGATTAGTTCGAATTACAACGCGAATATTAATATAAACTTAGATATGAGCAATCTCAAATATGACAATTTCATAGACAGTAACAGAAATCGATTGCATTTGATTGTAAACGCTTACGTGTTCGTATATTTAGTGTATTTTTTCGAGAATTCGTGATTTATTTAATTGCCTTAAAATAATTGCACTGCATATTAAAAAGCTGTCATTCGAACAAGAAAATATCTATTTGATTTTATTAATAAATATATATATATTTTTTCATTTATTAAAGTTGTCTCTAACAAATATAGTATTATTTATTCAGAACACAAAATGGAATTCAATTTTGTATTATGTTTGTATTATACTCAGTTCAAATAAACTCCTGTCTAGAGATTTTTGTAAATAGAAATATATTTAAAATAAATTTATTAAACAATATTACAATGACAAATGTTGGGGATGATTGCGTGAGACAAGTATTCCCTTGGCTATTATAGAATATGTCAAGATTCAGGTCATTCGTTTATTTAAAACAACCTACCTCGTGGTTATGAATGTCTGTAAATAAACAAACATCCCAGGATAGTTGATAACTGTTCGTGAAACTAGATTGGGTCGACCCTAGACCGAGTTAATTGCACCCTAATCAAAGTTGTTGTGAATTCGTGAAAGTTAGCCCTTAGTAAACTTTTGTCACAACATCTGTACGTACCTACAAAATATTGATTTTAATAATTAAATTATCAGACTTTATTAAATATCTCGTATGTTTAATGTTCGTCGAATATTTGTTTTTCTAACATTTTTTTCTTTGTGTTCTCCTTTTCAGAAGGCATGCAATTTGTTACAAAACAAACGGGTCACCTTCGTTCACAGACAGTGTTAGAAGTGTAACCTACTTCTCACATCATCAATAAATTCTAAAATGTAAGGTCCATTGTGTCTGGAATTACACTGCCTCGGTCGCCCTTATACTATTGTTGATTGCTCACTGAACATAACTTGTATACGAAAGTAATTAGTATGGCGATTTACATAAGATCTCTTGTTTTTATTTATTTCTGTCGCATCAGTAACGGTATATTATGGGGTTTATTGTGATGGGAAATTTTGGATAAAACAAAGTAAACGGCATTACATGCTCCGTTAATTTGGGAACGAGGCTTGGAAATTATTACACCATGATGTTTCAATGTGAATTGGTACAAATTGTGCGAAGATTAATTTTATCGCCGAGAATTAAGGTACATGAAAATAGATTGGTACCATGTCTTAAACAAGCTGTTATTGTTCAAGATACGCGTACTATGTCCGCTAGGCTATTTCGGTTCTAAGTATGATCTCTTTGAAAGACGATTTAATTAAATTCAAAAATATAACTCCATTTCGTATGAATATCCAGTAAAAAATCTTTATGTAAGAACACTTTTCAGTTGTGTTGAAGTTGCATTTACTTTTCTTAGACTTAAATCGTATCTTCGAACTGCGAAAGTTATACTACGAACACTCCTCGGGGAAGTTTTTCAAGAGTTTTTCTAGTTAAAATGAGAAAAATTTGTGGTTTGCACCACAATGCAACTGCGAACCTTCTCACATCCATTATCTTTCCGTACTATTACATTCGTGAAGAATATCCTTTAATATTTATACTCTACAGAGCAACTTCGTTATTCAATTTTCGAATTATATTATTTTCTTAGAGATTAATTTAATTTGAAATTGAAACCATTTCTACATAACATAACATAACATAACATAATCAGCCTGTAAATTTCCCACTGCTGGGCTAAGGCCTCCTCTCCCGTTGAGGAGAAGGTATGGAGCATATTCCACCACGCTGCTCCAATGCGGGTTGGTGGAATACACATGTGGCAGAATTTCGTTGAAATTAGACACATGCAGGTTTCCTCACGATGTTTTCCTTCACCGCCGAGCACGAGATGAATTATAAACAAATTAAGCACATGTAAATTCAGTGGTGCCTGCCTGGGTTTGAACCCGAAATCATCGGTTAAGATGCACGCGTTCTAACCACTGGGCCATCTCGGCTCCATTTCTACAATGTTCATATATTTTTTTTATCATTTCAAATATGTGACAGGCGGGCAAATTAGCCTTTACATCGTCGCTGATTTAATTTTATCTTTAATATTTCATCGATCGTTCTGGATTTGTAAAGTTGCATTAATTTTGATTGCTTTGTCTGATTCGCGCATTATTTTTCTAAAATTATAGAAAAATGTAATTCGTCTGCAAAGGGCATCGAACACGGCCATTGCTTAACCAAACCGTTTCATTTTGAAAATGGAAACGATACTACAAAGATTAAATACTATAATTTTTGACATAATAAATATTCACTTTAGTTACCTAACAAAAATATTTAAATTAAGAACATTTTATTTAATTTTAAAGCGACTATAAGAAAAATGGAGATGGCCCAGAGGTATTTTTTTTCGTTTCTAGCAATCCTTCTCCAGTTTTGACTTTGCTGTTATAGGCCAGTCAATAAAGCCCGTGAAGGTCAAATAATTAGTATCATTATGATTTTTTGATATGTGGTTTGGGACGTTAAAATAACATATCATATTAACATTTTTCAACCCTCTGGGGTGAACGCTAGGGGGGTTGAGAGGGTGAAAAGCGTTTTTGTTTATAACTTTGTGAAAAAAATCGTTAGATTGAAAAATTGGACAGAAGGTTTAAATAATTATAACTTACCTTGTATTAAAATTTCAAGCTTTTTTGTTTAGTGCAAAATTAGTTATTAACAAAAAAGAATGTTTTTTGAATAACAGTGGTAAAAACTTGTTTAATCGGGTTAAAATGTTTGCATGTACGTAATGTAGATCAGTGGCTTGCTGTTTACAATAAATGAAATCAAAACAAAGTCTGTCACAGGTTTCAAAAATCATAAAAAACCTTTTGAATAAACGCGATTTTTTACGGGAGACCCACTAGTATAAACAAATAGCTTATTGAGTCACAAGCTTTATGTAGAAGCTATGTACTAAATGTAGAAAAGAGAGAATATACAACAAAGTTATGTTCAGTAGATGTGGTCACCTCTCTTTTTTATCATGAGACCCTGAGTACCATCTATTTGTATCAAAATCAAATCAAATCAAAGACAAATCCAACAAGCCCAAACACTATGGAGACATAGTCAATAAGGAGTCCTTGTGTCTTACCTCGCCCTTTCGTAACACAGGTACCTTGGTACCATATAGGAATATGGAGTAGCCTTGTTACCTATATGCTATGATATTCCAAATTCCAGCTCAATCGCTTGGGTGATACTGGTATGATATTAAATTATAAGATTTGACCAAATACTATTAATTGAAGTTAAATAAACGCTTGTAAGAAATACTTGTTATAATAATTTCGAAAGATTTATATTCCAGACGCAATTTATTCGACGGCGTCTACTGAACTGAGTCAGAATAAAATGGTTTCAAGTGAAGAATAATCCAAGTAGACCGCGTTTATAAATTCGTCTCATAGATAGCTTTGAAAAAGTGAAAAGATGTACTACATTTTTTTAATATTTATGTACCACCTACCACCAGACCATTTATCATATATCATATTCTACCACCAACCAGGAATCTTTGTATTGCTATCCGATTTAAACGACAAGTGAGCCAGAGTAACAAGAGAAAATAACAATTAAGTTCCCAAGGTTGGTGGCGCATTGGATATGTCAGGAATGGTTAAAAATTCAATCAGCGATAATATCTATAGACAGTGGTGACAACTGACCGTCCGTTTATTTCCCCCCCTGCCTATCTATTTCATAAAAAAGCAAGCTCCATAGGTAGCTCATTACGTAACCTTACGCTCCAAAACCCATTTCAATCCAAGCTTTAATTTCGGAGTTTTTCAGATCACAATACCTGTACATTTCATTCTTTCGAATCGAAAATATTATAACAACAGACTTTTATTAAAATACTCACCTTAACTATCATTTATATTCTTTTTATAGATAAAAATTATAACATCGAACAATAGATTTAACAATGAACTGCTAAAGAAACGCTATCTTAGTTTGACAAAAAATCCTTTGTTGACGTTACCTTTGTTTTACTCAGTGGTAGAGCTTTCTACAAGCCCGTCTAGGTACCACTCACTCATCAGATGTTCTATGGCTAAATATCAATACTTAGGATAGTTGTATTCAGATTTGAAGGGTAAGTTAGTCAGTGTTACTACAGGCACAAGGGATATAACGTCTTAGTTCCCAAGGTTCCGATCTCTACGTGTAGACCACTTACCATCAGGTGGTCCATTGGTCTGTCCGCCTTCCTATATCACAAAAAATAGATATTTATTCAATTAATTACAACTTATATTCAGAACTAAAATATACAAAGTAACATGTAAATGGTCAAAGGTCGTCTCGAGGAAAAGGTTTTCAGTTTAATCCACCACGCTGTTTCAACGCGGGTTCTTGGAAACACAGTTTATATGATTTCCTTACATTTTATTTCATCACCGAGGACGAGATGGATTATAAAAACTTGTTACTCAGCTTTTCTCTTTATCAGTGCACTTTACGTCGGCTCTTTGCCTTTGACACAAATTAGCAGGAAAAGCTCCATTAAATTATGCCTTTAAGCGACTAGCCAAGCCGCTATCTCTATCTAGTATTTAATATTATATATCACGAGAATCCGTGTATCATTAATAAACAAGTTTCATTTTTGTATATGGTAATCATTGTCATAAGCAGCTTCGGTCGTGTTTTAGGGTTTGGACGTTAGGTTCTGGTTTTAAAAAGTAGCCTATGTCCGGGTTTCAGCTTGCTGCACCAAATTATTGATTGGGTCATGAAAGAGTAACAGACTGATACGGTTTCTTTTGCGTTTGTAATATTTCTATGTAGTTACAGAGTAATTTAATTTTTTATGTATTTTTTTGGACTTCTTAAAGTTGGTAAGTCTAAAATACTTCAAGGCGTCGGTTAACTTCCCTTTTATAAGAAAGTCACATATGGTAGTATATGACAATATTATATGTAATTAATCAGTTCTATAGAAAATTATGTATACTTGGTTAGTCTTTCGATTTTATATCAATTGATATTGAGATTTTTAACTATTATATACTACAATTAAAAATTCTTGATTTATAGATATTCAATATAGAAGTATTATACTTACTTGTTGATAGTCGAAGTAAAAAATGTACTAACAACGTCACAAAGATAAAATTAACATTAGGTATAATAATGAATTTAGAATATAGAGAGTTGATGCTTAGATGTATAAAAATTAAGAAAAATACTACTATAAAGTACTATTTATACTACTACAAAGTAGTATTTCTGCCTAAGAGCCTGCTTATTCAACAATTTACCCCAAATCGCAGGTGCAGGTGCAGGTGCCCCAAATCGTTTACATCAAATTGACAACCTTTTAAAATTAGACAATTTACGAAAATTTAATAAATTAATAAAAAAATGTTCTAAATCGAAATAATATTTCGTAAAATTATTACGTCATCAAAAAACTTGGTTGTGTTATTGTTATCCAGAGATAACCAGCTGTCTCAAATATAATCAACTGGTCGATAAGAATATAATTCTACTTGACCCCCCTCCCCTATATTTTATAAATATGACCAAAGACTTTAGCTGCGACCGCTTGACTTATTTTGTCATCAAACATCAATGTTCACACTTATTGCAGTGCTAGTGTCTATGGACGAAGTTGACCTCGTCGTTAGGTCAAGCACTTGCTAGTAAGCTTACCTAATATAAATGAAATTAATTATGGAATATAAATTGCTTGAACATAGAGATTTAAATTCCCCCGAAGAAGCGAACACTGCGCTCTAATTGCTAAAATTTATTTTTACAAAAAACTAATTTCTTGAATTTTAATTGGTATAAAAGCTTTAAGACGTTTTTTCATGGAATAACTTTAGATTTTAGTTTTTAATTTGAATTAAGTTTTTAAATGCGTAATGAAAGTTCTTCTCAATAACAATATAAAAATGTGTTTATATTAAACGGACGTTGAACACATTTTTAAATACATTCCTAAGCCGATAGAAAAAAGTAAACGCCTTAGTGTTTTCAGTAGAAATATAATATTTTTTAGTAAATTTAATGCAATGATTCAAATAAAATTTAACCGTGTTTGTAGGTTAATAAAGATTATTTTAATTATTAGACGTTCTATATTGAGGTTTCCTGCATATATTTGGCAACATCCTCCGGTGTTACAAATGTCCTTGGCGGTTGTAGTCACTTAACATCAGGTTAGCTTCCTGCTCGTTTGTCACCTGTGCCATAAAATAAAATAAATAATTTTAGGGTTGAAGGCTTAATGTACCACGGTTATAATATGGGTCAACGTTAACGAACATTTTCTTCTTGAGGCTTCCTCTCCTTGAGGTTCCTTGTGATATTTTCTTTTAACGCCGTGGACGAGTTGATTTAAGGTACATTGCCTATATAGTACGTCATATCTAAGTACAGTTTTCACCTTATAAAACACGTTTAAAGAATTATTATAAATTTAAAATATAACTTGTAATGTAAAATTAAAGGAAAAGTGACGGAAAATATAAATTGTCAAGGAGTAAATAAACTACATATATTAAGTTTGTGTTTGCTTCTAGTAGCTTAAAACAAATTTTTGCTTTATCTTCACAATAAAAATAAAAAAATCAAAAGATTATTTATTCGAGTAGTCTTATGGTTATTATTGAATTAAACTTAAAGCTATCACCGGTTCGGAAAGCCGATTCTACTGAGAGTAACCGGCAAGCAACTCAGTAGTTACTCTGTTACACTATTTTAATTGCATGGTCAATAAAGTACAATTAACATTTATCCTGCATTTATCTAAGTCCCTGTTTTTATTATCAATGTAATCTTAAATTGAGTAATATGCCTTATCTGTCAAAATTTTTTGGACGCGAAATTTAAATTTATTAACAGACCAACTTAATATTCTATTTGCTTGTTCCCTCTGGGCTGATTTCAGCCGCGTCATAAATTCGCGGGGAAGACCAATAAAAAAAACAAGTGCAGTCATGATTACACCTTTTCATATTCAATGATATGGCAAATTCGACACGACCAAAAAGTTTGAGACACAGAACTAACCGCTAGGACATCGTCGCGGTAATAGTGTTCGAACTGCTATTGAGAAATGATAGTGACCCAAATCAATATTCGAATTTTAATCTGACTAGACCGACCAGTTCATTTAATAGTTTTAGTTTTGATTTGATAATTTAAAACTGTAAATCGTGTGATTGCTTTAAAACGAAATATTATAACATTTTAACCAATGACGTTCCTTGGTACGTCGCGTTCGTTTGTTTTTTTTTCACGTATTATATTATCTTCAGAAAGAGATCGCCAAGCACTTTTTTTAAAAATAGAATTATATACAGAAAATTCTCAATAGCGTAATTATATATATGATAAGCTTAATATTTATATTACAGATTTGCCATAAAATATAATGGCAATTAAACATATTAATTATTTTGTTTCGTAATTTTATGTGTACAGTAAATAAAAATAAATTATTTAATTGTTAAAATTACTTTAATACTTTAATTACTTTAATACTTTTAATAATAATTTTAATTATTTTTAATAAAATTTGAAATTCGAATTATTCTAAATTTTATTGTACCGAGATAGTTGCAATGGGTAATTCACATAAATGATCGGTAAGTGGAGTTTGCTAAAGTTCTAGACCGTTGGTTTTAATGAAATGGGACGTAGTTAAATATTAACTAAATTTGAATGAGATGAAATACACCTTATTAGAATCATAAATATTGTTCGGCGCTGTAGTTATTAATATATATTTTGTCGCATTATTTTCAATGTATGCATTTTTAATTAAAATATTTTAAAAATACTTTTATAATACACGACATGGTTGGCGTTTTACCTAAGTTGAGTTTGCACGGTTTAAGATAAAATACACACACATACAAATTACACATGTAGTACAATTACATTATTAAGTAAATAAAGCACTCGAAAACAGTTCGTCTATGTTTGAGTCCGCAATTTTCGGTTAAGAATACCTACATCTCGCCAACGTCTATTTAACTATCAGTTTCTTAATTACTAACAAACAAAAGTTTTCAAATGTAGTGTAGTTTTTTCACTTGAATTAATTTCAGCATTTAATTGATATATTATTATTTTTAATTAGCTTCACTAAAAGACTAACACCGCCTTATTGCCTCCACTGGTAACAGGAGGGCTGGATCGTATTTTGCCCAGAGGATTGGGATTGCGAATCAACGGGGAAATGCTGCTTATAATTTTGGCACCATTCCACGCGGTCATGATATAAACAGTTACTTTTTTTTAGTCTTATTTTTACATAGTTAAGGACTTATGTTAATAATTCTTATGTAAAACGAGTTTAATTAGATTTAAAAAAAAAAAAAATAAAAAAAAAATATGAGGACAAAATTTACGATATTTTTTTTATTTGAAATAAATGTTTACGATACCTAATTAGGGCCGGGGTCAGTCAAAGCAAGGTAAGGAAAATCTAAATATTTATAAATGAACAGATAATTTTGTTTTCCTTGTGTTGATTGGCATGAACTTCAAAAGAACCTGATTTAAATATTTGAAGTCGTTTTAACTTTAAACTGCACTTGCAGTTTTATAGTCTCTATTTTTTCTCTTTTAGATATACCCACAAAAAATTCAGACGCAAGCTTGACGAAGGGAGTGTCAACACAGCCATCTGTCAGACTTCGTATTGCTTCTGGGAAATTATTTTTATTTCTTTCCATTTTTTCTTTGATCTTCCTCCAACTTTTATCGATACTCATATCGATAAAAGTTGGAGAGAATAACGCCATTCAATCATACTTCAGCCATCCCTACTCTTTGATTGGTTAACCCACGATGAATAATTTCTTTCAACTGTTTTTTTTTTGTTTCATGTTAATTTAAATATTAACATAAATTAAGATAGAACTGTATTTTTTGAAAGCGTTACGTGTTTTATTTAAGGATTTGGAAATAGGATAGTAAATATACGTAATGCTACCGGTATTTAAAGAACGTTAAGAAAATCATACACACGATCATAAATACTTGCTCATATGTTGGTCGTTAACCAACCAACGCAGTGTAAAGACTATGTTTCGTACAACATTTAACAAGCCAACTACACCGCATATGGCCATTACAATTAATTTATATGGTTGCAAGTTGCAATGTTTGTATGTAAAGAACTTCGGTCAGATTCATAGAGTTTTGGATTAAAATTTTTAATATTTTAATATTTAATATTCAACAATATCAAATACATTACTCTGATCCCAATGCAAGTAGCTAAAGCACTTGTGTTATGGAAAATGAGAAATATCGACGGTACCACAAACACCCAGATCCAAGACAACATAGAAAACTAATGAACTTTTTCCAGATCGACTCGGCCGGGAATCGAACCCGGGACCTCGAATGGCGTACCCGTGAAAACCGGTGTACACACTACTCGACCACGGAGGTCGTCAAATTGTATGTAATTTTATTATCAATTTATCTTATTTTGAAAAACTAAACTTATCCATTCCATGGAAGCTGATAATTATGTCGCTCTGACCGATTTCGACTACGGCGGCCAATTAAATGGGAGACCAGCCAACTACGCAGGACGCGCAAACACAGGTGCTCTATCTATCTCACTCTCATAATCCGATGGACAGAAAATAGTTCAGGCAAAGAACCTACGGTTTTCGTGCTTTCCGAGGCACGGGAATGTATTTCACACTTCCAGACCTCGGGACGAAGTTACTGAGAATTTTTCGATAGAAAACCAAATAACTTTTTTTCAGTCCGAACTGGGGCTTGAACCCAGGACCTCGGGATTTGCGAACTTATATCTAGCCACTAGAACAACGCGGCAGTAAGCTGATATACATATTATTTATACTAGAAATAAAAACAGAACTAATTGTGTGTGTGTTTGAAAGACGATAATATGGCTGGAAATAATGTTACTTGTGAGATGACGTCAGACAGAGAGTTATGGAAGAAGAAGACATGCTGAACTAAATTTAACCCCTACTTTCGGATTGTATACGGTAAAGAGAACGTTTTTGGGCAATGGTATACGCATACGTAATAAACTACAGGAAAATATAATCAATTTACCATTTGACAAATACAAAAAATGTTTTGAAGCAAAATTAATCATTAAATTTTATTATTCATTCACAGAATACTTTTTGGATAAAGACCTTGACTCCTTGGATTTAGGCTCGCGTTCAGACGTAGGACTTAAAAATATTAATTGTAAAGAATATTCAAATAAAATGAACTTGATTCGATTCCATTTAAAACAGCAGTACTTATTGTTGTTGTGTTTGAGTTTGAAGTGAGATCCAGCGTCCATTACAGGGGTGAGGGATATTGCATATTATTTCGCAAGTTTAGCGCATTGGCGTTCTAAGGGATAATTAATATTTCTTATATGGTCAATGTGTAGGGAACTTTCCACTGAGCTGTAAGCTTTTTCTTCTTGTGCTTATCTTGTGTTTAACACTGTGAACTGTGTAACTGTTTCTATCCTTGCACCTTCTATTCTTTGGTTTTCTTATGTGTTTCAATAAACATATTTAAAGTGAGTTGGACTTTGATTTAGCCATTCGTATGAACACACGAACATTACACACCAACCACCAAAAATGTATTTAGATGCTGACCATTACGCTTAACCTACCTAAATGTATAATTCTATAAAAATAGTATGTCTTGTATGACTAATTCTTTTATGATATTTTTAGACAGATCTTTATTTATCTTAAAAATACTATCTTGTACATAAATTTGTATATTAATACCATGGATACTAATTGATCTTCTTAAATCTTAAATAACAAATCGGATTAACTATCAATATCGTATCAAAATCTGGGTCGAAGTATTACTTCTTAATAATTTTTGCTTTTGGAAAATGTATGGTTGTCTAATTTTATGTGAAGATATTTTACATTAATTCTAGCATATTTTTTTATTATGCAATATAATGAAACAAATGTCAGTCGAAATGTATCATTTTTTTTTATAGCCATAATGTATCGCGATTTCGTGAAGGTGCTTACGTGGAAGACATGAAACTTTTGCAGACACATTTATTATGATTGTTTCTTATATAGGATCACAATTTACGGCTTATTCTCTTGGATATAAATGTCACTTCAATAAAATTTATGATGAAAGGCTATTTTGGTGAAAAGGTTATAAAAATTTATGATTGACTTGATATTTTTGCAAATTTAAAATGGACCGTGTTTTATTAATAGACAAAAACTGTTATTTATTTTTGTATCGTAATTTTTTTTCAAAGTTGTCCTAAAAATATGAATATAAAATATTTGAGGAATACATTTTAAATTATAATTTGCAAAATAAAAGCTCCAAATAAAGGATCCACCAAAAACTACTAAGACGATATATATAAAATGTATATATTATTATTATATGTTACATTTATTCCGAGATAATATTCATGTTCCTGTATCATTAATATATTTTACATAAATATATTTTCTTTAAATAAACTTTGACAAATAAGTTTAATTAAAGAATATACGTTTTATATGTATTGCGTTGAAATTCCATTTAATGATTGCGAAAATGCCGAGTACTTCATAATATTTAATCCAAATGCTAATTTGGACTTTACTATAATAAAAAATCGAAACGCGATGTTGAGCTCCGTCGCTAAATTTCGAAATTGATATACGAGTTTATCTCTAATAATTATAATGATTTAAAATTCTAAAAAGAGTATCACTGTAAAGTAGTTTTCGACAGTTTACAATCGGGTCGAAATTTGAATGTTAACTTCGTTTTTCAATTAATAGTTTGTATTAATCGGATTTTATTTCAGAAAAAGAATATTTTTAGATTTACTATTTATTAAAATAAATTTATTTGCACCTTAGCAATGCTACGAGACCTAACAATGATTTTGAAGCACTTTAGGTAGAATGGTTTACAATATGCGTTTCCTATAGAAGCTAGGTATGGGAGGAAAATTCTGGCTGGGAGTACGAACAGTTTTCTTTTCTAAATGAGTACTATATACAATTCAGAAAAACACTTTCATTATAATAAATCCTGGGCAGTTAACTATTCTCCTTTGAGAATAGTCGCCTCGGCTGAAATTTTTCTGAAGAACATAATAATCTTTATATACAAGTTAATATATCTCTTGTCAATGTGTTTGTAACCGAATGACTCCTCATAAGCTGTTGGTTTTTATACGTAAGGTGAGATGTAAGTACAATATCAGCGCGATCTGTACAATATTTCAGGATAAGGTTGATGCTAATACGTTTTACTGCTGAGCTTGTTGTTTCTTCTCAAAAGGATAAACAATCTGAACCATGATATGTGTTTAATTTATATTATAAAATTACACGCAAAAGCTTAGAATGAATTAGGTGTATATTTTGAATTACTGTGAATGATTTTCGATGGTATGTTCTTAACTTAGATCTATTAACTGGCTTAGATATTACCAGTCAGCACGATTTTATATAACATATTAATTTTAGTTTTACTCACAGTCAGGCATAGAATGTTCAAAGGCCTTCTCTTCTTTGGAGGAGAAGGGTTGGATCTTATTCCACCACGCTAATTCAATACAGCTTGATCGATTGACACAAATAAAAATACAAATTAATCACATGAAAAATTAGTGGTGCTTTTCATTGTTTGAATCGGCAATTTATTTTGCCCCGTATCTCACAGCTCTATGTAAAGCAGGGGAAAGAAAGAATATCTTCAAATGATATCAGCCAGAGTTAACTATTTTTATCATCATCTGTATAATCTTATTTACATATTTGTCAGCCTTCGAGCCTCACAGAATTGGTGAAGCTCAAAGTGCTGAAACTCAAACTTCGACTTAAAACGAAGCCGTTGCTATGAATCGGGCGTCTCGTTTATGGGAGGCCTAAATCCTACTAGATCCTGAACGTGACGTAAATAAAGTAGTCTCCTTATAGCGGTAGTACGTAATGGTATCTATGTAGCGCAAGTTTAAAGTAACACGTAAAAAAAATATAATCTACTTTGATTTTAAATATTTTTTAAAGACCATAATCATACTTTTGTAAGTGTTTTAATAACTTGACAGAGTTTGCTTTTTACGTCCTATATTAAAAAATAGTCTAATATTTTTTTTAAAAGTACCAAAATACGCCTTGTCAAACTAGTTGTTCGGAAATTGTTTTTCTTAGCTTTTATGTTATTAACGTGCTCTCAGAAACAAAACACGAGAACATACATATAAATCGATTTTTAGACAATCAATCTTTACAGTTAACGGGGTCAGGAAGTATTGGCATAGATCCAACGTCTTGACATATTGTGGTCCCGTTTTTACAAGAACGCAGCCTAGTAGCCACTCTTACACATTCTATTTGACTTTTTCTATGCGTTTCGCGTAATAAGTAATACTTAAACCTTGTTATACCTTTTTTAATATTTTATATCTAATCTTAGTCAATTGTTTTATCCTTTCAGATGTCCATGGGCGGTGGTAATCACATTCCATCAGGTGAGCCCCCTCGTCCGCTCGATGGCCACTTATAACACAAAAAAAAACTCCTATACCTGTGATTGGTCTGAGTTTCAGTATACATATACATTCAAAACACACGCGTTATTTTCATGGTCAAATCGAAGAAAATTGGATTTATTCCAATATTTTTGGCGTTAATTGCAATAAATATTGTCGTTAGAGGAAAATAATTCCAACAGAATTTGTAGGTAATAAAAAGATTGACATTATATGTTCAATACGCGTAGTGTGATTTTTCTCAAAAGAATGCGATAATGTTCAAATAATGTCACAGGAAACTGTCATAAAACCTAACTGCCCAACCTCACTTCTACTCAATAGTGCATCAAAATCCACGTGTATATATAAATTCAAATCAATTGGAGGTGTATGTATTAAACTTCCGTTTAATACATCAAAATGAGCTCTATGTTATCATATTGCTCTGTGCAAACTCGTCTGTGAAGGTACCACCCATTTATCACATATTCTACCATGAGCAATACTCAGTATAATTGTGTTCCGCATTGAAGGGTAAGAAAACCAGTGTAACTACAAGCAAAAAATACATAAAATTTTAGTTTTTAAGATTGGCGGCGCATTGGTGTTGTAGAGAATGGTTAATATTTCTAATCTTCTATAGACGCGTCCATTGACGATTGTGACTTGTAACCAGTATTTAGTTTGCCAGTTTGTAAAAAAAGTCGAAGTTTTGAAAAAAAATTACAATAGAACCTCATAATAATAAATTATCAGACTTAATCATCAATAGCAAGAGTTTTCCTATATTCAAAAAACGTGTAATGGAATATGTGCAAAATAATTTATAAGTTAATGTAACCCCCTACCTAAACATGTTTGTGTAAAATAACTACCCGCAACATTTTATTTTACTGTATATAATTCATAAGGTAGACTTTTAAATGTACCCTCAAGCAAAATTATTGTAATTTCTTATTATAAGTGAACTTTTATGTTCTTTATGAGAAATAAATGTCTTTAAACCGAATATTACGGCACTCAAAATCCCTACTTTTTAATTTGTATTTGTTCTAGGGAATACATTTATGTTTCCGGGGAAAATGTATCGACATCTTAATTTTAAACACCCATGTT
The DNA here is from genome assembly GCF_037043105.1 of Vanessa tameamea. Taxonomy (NCBI): domain Eukaryota; kingdom Metazoa; phylum Arthropoda; class Insecta; order Lepidoptera; family Nymphalidae; genus Vanessa; species Vanessa tameamea. Next base: position 1,373,190 of record NC_087319.1, on the reverse strand, counting down.
AGCAATTATTTCTTTAATTTAAATTATACTACATATATGAATGTACATCGATTAAAATGATCAGCACCCAGAAAAAGACGATATCTTAAGCATATCAGCGCTAGGAGATTGTGCAAATAGCTCTCGAATTAATCTTGGGGCTAGCGAGAGTTTGTGGTCGATTGTGTGTAAGCTTAAGCTTTAAGGCTATCCTAAAGATTCAACATATTCAGTACTCGTTTCCACCAGTGGTTTTACTCGCTTGTAAGGTTTAACAGATATTAGGTGCCCTATGTCATTTTTTTGTACCACTGATGAAGTTTTTGGGAAATCTCATGATGATGGTTTAAGTAGTTAGACGTAACAGCGTTACTTTCTATCTGCAATACTTTTTGTATTTTTAAATAGTCAAAACTACATGGACACGAATAAAGAAAAAAGTCAGGGATTTGATATTGGAATAATATCATTAAATTATAATTTTATCTGTTGTTCCGATAGATCTCTTAAGCAATCCGTTTCACATTATAATCTTGTCAAATTGGTTTATAGTATCGAGTTCCCAATTTCTCAGTACAAATATTTATTTGAGAATATGTTGTTCTACTAGGAAAAGCTCTTACAGCAGCCGAAATTTAACCACAAGTCCATAGTTGCGTACATGCTGGGTCCAATCTCACTCAGCAAACAATTAAACACTGTCAAACGTCAGCTACTATTTGATCGGTAGTGCCTTCTATTCCCTTTTGGTTTGAATCTTCTCGAGTAATTTATTATTCTATATGTAGTTGTTCGACTCAATATCTTGCATGTATTTTATATGAAATAATTTATGACTCAAGTTTGACCTGTTCGGTCTGTTGGACATTTTAACATTTATTAATTTCTGTCGGAAGCTGAGATGGCCTAGTGTTTAGAATGCGTGCATCATTCATTCATTTGTTTAATGTGTTTATATGTAATTCATCTAGTGATCGGCAGCACAGACAACATCTGAAGGAAATATGCGACATGTGTGTTCACCAAACCGCATTGGAGCAGCGTGGTGGAATAAACTCGAAACTTCCCTTCAAAGAAGAGGCCTAAGCCCAGCAATGGAATGTTTCAGACTGTTACTTATTTTCAATTGTGTCTGTATAAAGACCGAGAATTTTTTTGTATTGCCTAACTAACACCTCGACCTACACATACATATACAATTTCTACCAGAAAATGCAGCGTGTTTTGGAGAATGTTTTTACAAGTAGCTTCTCTCGCTTTCAATTTTGACTCTCTATATAATACACAGGATATAACTGTTGTAAAGAAGGTTGCCATAGAAATACGGGTGTAAGAATATAGGATGGATCAAAAAAAGGCACAGATCTCACTGCGCTTAATAATAATTAATAAATCTTCATAAGTCTAAGCTGTTATTTTCCTAATATTCTTTTACAATATGTCAAGGACATCACACCTTGAAATGTCTGTCGATGGCGATGAATACGACGAAGAACGCTCGACTGGGAAGAGTAAAATAACTGTCGGCATATTTCTCGCTATCGCGCAAGAGTCTTCTCTATTCTGAAGCGGAGGGTTTGGAGCTAGCTTGGATTTTGACTATATAAAGATAGAGAAGATAAACGGTACCTTAGAATACTCCTTTACGGTTGTTACTCTATCAGATTTGGTTGCCCATGACACACTGACAAATTATATAAGTTTCGGTTTGGTAAATTATTAATTAAAACGTTTAATTTTGAAACATAGACAGACACCTCAATTTGATTTATTTATACACATACTGATTGTCTTATTTTATTAAAATTATAAGCTTTAAATACAACAATTACTCGAATTTAGTACGAAAATAATAATAGACTTTGTATAATGTTTTGGGGCGCCGCCAAGTTAATTCGACACGCTAGTCAGATTTCAATCGAAGTCTTCCATTCATCTTCGTCGAGATTTCAACTTCATTCGACTGTGAAACAGTTTTTAAATAACTTTTAAATATAGACTAATATTAAATAAATTTTTGTTAATATTCTAGGCTGATCCGTTAATTTTTTAATTTAAATTATATTTAAATAATAAATAACTATTGACTTTAATGAAATATACAGGCAAAGACAAAACGGTTAATTTTTATCATATGTTCACAAATTGATTATTTTTTTGTTTTATTGACGAAATTTAGAGTTATGAATATAAAAAAAAATAACAGTAGGCAAGTAAATGATCAAAACAGGCAAATCTATTTATTATGTTTTTCTCAATGGTTATGTTTGAATGTAAGGAATGGTTAATATATTTTTTTTTAATTCTTTGCCATTGTATACAGAGGTGGTCACCATCAGATGGCCTATTTCCCGTCTGTCTGATATATAGAACAGGAACAGAAGTTAGGTCACAGACCAATAAGTTTCCACCTTAAGTAAATAATTCAAACTCTGCTAGCAAATTAAACATGTGTCACTAAAAATGAAATGTTATCATAGAATCGGTTTAAAATTTTATTAATTCGAAAACTAAGGTGACAACCAAAAATTTATTAAACCTTTGGTTATCACCGCTCATAAATAAAATCAATCAATCATTTTATAAATAAAATCATACATGCGAAATTTTGTAAAAAATAAAATTACATGCAAATAATTCACAAGCTTCCATACCTGGACAGAATTATTCTCAAAGACGGTAACGATGCCATCCATTATACGGGCCTGAGTTGCGCATTACGGTATGAGCTTATCTGAAGGCAACATCAAGGCAATATCCGCTGCAATACGACTAAGGCCAGATAAATGTCCGCCAAATAATTCACCGCCAGAGCAACTCCTTATAAATGTATGAGTAATATTTTTGACGACTTCATTTTGTAGGGTAATTTCACAAATAGATGTGATTTTTTACAACTACCGTCAAAAATATTGTAAGAAAAGTTGCCAGTGAATTTTGTTCAATTTGTGTCTCAAATTTTGATACACACATCACATTCTGACTTTTCACGCTCGTGGTTTGGGGTGAGTTTCGAGTTTCTTCTTATAGTATACCTTTTTTATGTTTACTTATTGGAAAGACACTCTTACGCGTTTGCCCCGCATCAATGAAGTGGGCGTTTGTGGGACTCCCCGGTGCCTAGAATACCTATTGCGTCCCAGCAGATCGGAATACCCACTAAAAAACTAGCGGTACTCACTCCGTCTTTTTTTTTTTTTTATTTACTTTACAACATCCACGGGCTCACAGTTGCCCGTGCCTTTTTTTACATTTTATTTTTATAAATTGAGGCGTTATTTTATATTTTTACTGAACATCAGCAGATCTTCGCTGGACTTTGACCTTGTCGTCTTCTTGGAAGACGTGGCCCACACTGACATTTATTTTTTTTCAATTTAAAATAAATTATAAATAGTCCATAATAAATAATATATAAAAATACTGTATATGGTGATTTAGTTTTTTTTTTATTTATTTTTTTTAATCCTAATTACTGCAATCCAGCGGGCCCTGCTCCGTGCTCGATCAGAGAGAGCACAGCCTCGGCGACTCTGATGTCGCGTTTATGTATAGATGTTTTAAGGCTGTGCTCTAGGATGGTCTTTTCTGAAACAAACACTCCGTCTTTTAGGTCATCATAGAATCGCTCACGCATGCTACCGCGACGCCCCGATGATTGACAATGCCCTCCAAGCTAGAGGACTTGCCGGGGTTTCTCACAGAATACCTCCTCTGATCTTACTTTAACTTATGAGAATATTTGCCTTTAAAATGAATAGCTTCGGAACTCAATTTAATTTTTCTTTCTCAACAGCTTTTTTTTTATAATGTCATCTCAACAGATGACCTTATTTTATTTTTTCCCAGCTAGCTTCAAACTTAAGGCGGATAATCATATTATATTTTAATGGATAAAATAGTAAGATTCACTTGTAAGTTAAAAACGATTGATAGTTTTCGGTTGATGCTCTTTCAAACAAGGAAACCGGTACCCTGTTCATTCTTTATATCTATTCAATCCCAATTATTTCTTAAATATAAAATTTATATATTTAAATATACTAATATTTATATAACAATACTCTCGTCTTGATAATATCAAAAATATGTTTTATTCGAGCAAAAGTGTAGTAGAATAAAATGTTAATTTAAAAACTTATAAGTTATGACTAGCATAATGATAATAGAAATATGTGTGTATATGTTCGGATATTCAGACAATGATAACTAATTGATAATGTTATTAATCGATATAAAGCATTTTAACCGCTTTCAGTTTTTGAATAAAATGGCGCTAATTATATAATATGTCTTCGTCATTATGAGCAAATGATCTGATATCTATGTCGACAATGCTACGCTGTAAGAATTCATTACGTAGCTCACTTGTAAAATATTGAAAATTAAGGTTAACTGTTATATAAAATTTATTCTAATGTCGTTTATCACTCTCTGACATTTCACGTCACGTTCTTGATTGAGTTTCGACTTTATTCTTACAGAATAGCTGGATAGTATCTACTACAATTTATAAATAATTCTTCGGTAATATTATTATATAAATAATACTTTAGATTAAAACTTGACACATGGAAACATGTATCGCAATAATATTATACAAAAAACAACCTCACTATTGAACGTGAATGTCGAAGAAATACAAAAATTTATAACCAAAAAAAACCGAGTCTTAATAAGGAAATAATAAATAATTTTGAACTTTATAGATATAAAAAAAAAATTTAAATCAATATTATATTACATTTTTTAAGAATTCAAGTAAGTGTTGCCTTACAAGCACTGTTGAATTGTCATTAAAAAATATTAAAATAAATGTTATGTTCAACCGATTAGGAATGTTGATTCTGCTGATAAGAAGATGTTTTGTTAATGGGTCATTTAAGAAAATATAAACTTGCCGCTTGTTTAAATTAAACGAGGCACCTTTATAATTAATAGAGTTGGAAAAGTAGAATTTTCACGTCTCATAATTACTTTAGATTCACTGTACAATGCACGAGTACTGTGACTTGTTAATGACGACTATTTTAAACAATTAGAACTTAATAAATATAAATTGTAAATACGGTTTGGTGCATATTTGGACACTTGTGACAGACTTTCATTCAAAATACGAATTTCTACTCGAATGAGATTGCCTTCATCGTGATCAATTATATACACAAATTAGGCAATTGAAAATTATATGGTGCTTGCCTTGAACCCACAATCTTCGGTTAGGATCTACGTATTTCATCCAATGAGCTATCTGCGTTCAAAGGAAAATGCAAAGGAATAAACTGTTGAAATCAAATCGTCTTATTCAAACGAATTGATTTTTCCTAACGATTTTTGAACGAGATATTAAGTGCTTTCTCAAACGGGGCTTTTCAGATTATAGTCTGAATTTATAACAGCAAATCTTTGGCTAAAACTTTTTTTAATATTAACTTGACAAAATGAAAGAAGTGGCATTGATCAACAAACGTAATTCGTGATAATACTTTTAAATTTTGTAAATTATATTTATGAATAATTAATGAATATTTATATATATATAAATTTACTATCAAAACGTTTTCAATATCGAAAAAAATATAACATTACGTTATTTTAATTAAACACATATTATACGTTAACAATATCTTAATAAACTAATTAAATGTAATTATTATTCAAGTGAATATGATACTTAAGATAATTATATGATAAATTTACTGAAAATTATAATTATATTTTATTGACAGTTTATTGATATCAGGAGTACAGACAGCACCTGACAGAAGCAGAACTATTGTACAAAATGATTCATGTTGTTACATTTAAACATGATCAAATTCGAATTTGGAACTAAGCAAATGTCACGCAAAAAACTTTTCACTGAAAAAAAATTAAACAAAACTACTGCACGTAACGTCGAAAATAATTATTCGTTTTTCCACTTTAAAGTGAAAACAGTTAGGATATGTTTATGGAAGAGCCATTTATAAAATGAACAATCTCTTGATCTAGAGCCAATTCAACTAGGAGCTGAACTGCAGTTTGCTGATGCGATAAACTGTAAATATATTGAATGAAGTTTGTAGTTATAAATTGCTTTTGAAACCTAATAAACCGCAAATATATTTTAAACTTTTATTGTAATATTTATTTAAAATTAAGCCAATAAGATACGACTATACTATTCGAGGTATTCGTGCGAGGTAACGGAACATTCCGTGCAAATAAATAAACGTATGTTTTATTTATGGGTGCGGAGCAAATATTTGACGAATTCGCACAACAGAGATCACTAAGGAACGCACCACAAAGGAAAATATGTTGCATAACACGTAAAATAAATTAAAATACTTATTCTTGTTCAAGTAAATATTAATTATTGAATGAAAGTAAAAAAAAATCCGCTATGAATTTTGTTAAAGAAGTGTTGACTGAAAATCTACATAATTATGACCACAAAAATTATAACTAACGAAATTAACGGTACAAATAATATTATATTTTAAACGTTGAATAAATGAGAAGTATAATAATAATTAAATATCATAAATCATGAAAATACTTGAACTGTCATTATTATACTATAAAACAATATATCAACGAAAAACAACGACTGCCTTCACGACTTTCCAAATAACACAAAAACAGAGTGACGGAAGCATCTAGAAGTTGGTCGAATGTTTGATCGGTGCTGTCACTCCAAATGTATTGAAGAATCATGATGAAATATCAATAGATCTTAAGTGCGTCGCACAACTAAAGTGTCACGCTGAATTGAAATTTTGGCACACTTCGAAATAATTGAATATAATAAAAATAAGATGATAATATTTAATTAAAATGCAATTAAATTGGTTCGTAATATTATTTAGATAATCAACCGTTTTTCCGGCAGTGTACGTATGGGGACTTAAATATTTGTATGAAAGGATAATATCAAACTTTTTAAATTATAGAATATGAATACAATTTGAAATATTAAAATGAAAAAAGTGCCCAACGCGTCTATGGAAGTTTACACTTCAAAAAATATATATACATAAAGAATTTTAAATATCTTGCAGTAGTTATAAAATGTTACGGTGGTTATTTTGTATATAATTTATGAACAAAGGAATTATTTACATTAAGGCCTTAACTATGTACGAAAAAACTGTACAAATTAATCATGACCGCATGAAATGGTAGGGAGAATGCTAGCATCATTTACTCGTTGAATTGCAATTCCGATCCTCCGGGAAAAAAATTAACCACCCCCTTCTGTCAACAGCGGAGGCAATAAGACGAGGTGTTTTCCTTTTAATAAAGGTTTTTGCATTATTACTCCGAGGTACAAGTGTTTCAACTGCAAATGGAACAAAGAAATAATTTGGACGAATATTTGCATCGTTTGTTTACTTCAGCTTTTTCTACGGTGGCTCCGGCTGTTAACATCTTTTTCCTGATATGAGACGAGGCCAGTAGTCCTAAACCTTGTTGCATAAAGGTAAGCAGACTGAGCATCTAAGGGTGTTAACCAAAGTCCATAGACATGGGCAATATTTTTAATCGTAAGAATATCGTAACAAAGTGTGATAAAAAATACAATATTTATTTAAGTATATAAAGTCAGTGTGAAAGTATATAAACTCGAATCCAGCGAAAATCCGCTGATGTTTAGTAATAAGATAAAAGATAAAACGCCAAAATGTAATAAAATAAAAAGTTACAAAAAGTACTGGCAACTATGTGCCCGTGCCCATTAATAACACATTAAATTAATAAAAAAAAAAAAACAAAAAGGACATGAGCAATATGGAAATATTATTATTATTTATGATATCGGTAGGCGGACGAGCAAATAGGTCACCTGATGGTAAGTGGTCACTACCGCCCATGGACAATGGCGCTGTAAGAAATATTAACCATTCCTTACATCACCAATGCGCCACCAACCTCGGGAACTAAGATGTTATGTCCCTTGTGCCTGTAGTTACACTGGCTCACTCACCCTTCAAACCGGAACACAACAATACTGAGCACTGCTGTTTGACGGTAGAATATCTGATGAGTGGGTAGTACCTACCGAGACGGGCTTGCACAAAGCCCTACCACCAAGTAAGTACTATTATATCCTTACTGTGACAATGCGCCATCAAACTGGGGAGTTCATGTGTTGTGTCTCTTGTGCCTGCACTGGCGCACAAATTGCATCCTATATCGTTAAAAACCTAACCTTTTCTGTGTGCCTGACAACTTATACGCTTGCATGCGAAATTTCATAATGATCCATTTAGTACGTAAGACGTGAAATTACATACATACTGACATTCGTGTTTATGTTAGATTCTCAATAACCATTCATATCAATATATCAAAACCACCCGGCGTTCTTTGATGGCCAAAATTCAATTTTAATATTCGAATTTAAACCATTAAATACAGAACAAAATATATTTTCTATTTCTAGTTGGTTTTGTATTTTTTTCGTTCAAATTTAACATTTAATTCAACGCTTTTAAAGATTATTTTATTCATGCTTTTTTAGCTTGTTACTGTGTGAATCAAATATTGTAACTGAATTTAAAACTAGTACCACTCAGCCGATGGACCTAAATGCTTGGACACTATTGGTGTCAATACAATATACTACATGGAATAAATTTAGGTTTTATTTTTTAGTTATAATTTGTAGGCAGACTGGCAAATGGGCAACCTGTCACAAATATTATCCATTCCTTAGAGCAAAATAGCACCAACATTATGTTATAAGCTTAACTTTTCAAACCGGAACACAACAGTACTGAGTACGCTGTTTTGGGGTAGGATAATATTTGAGTGTTTAGTACTTATTCAGGCTTTTACAAATTCATCACCAAGAATATAATAACGTGTTTTCTATACCAATATAGTTAATAGAAATGTATATACATCCTAATAAAATGACCCACTCCAAGTGAATCTGGCTTAAACTTAAGATTAAGTTTTTCTTTAAGCTATATTGAGACCTCAATGACCTGTTTCTGTCAATTTTATTACGAATTAAATTCAAACCATATTTGTTGCTGAATTAATAAAGATCAATATTAAATAAACGTTACAACGTAAAATAAACTAAATTAGATCAAAATCGAGCTCACTGTGGAAAATTAATTAGTGCTGTACAATAACATTTTATTATTATATAGAATTACTTCTATCCTTGCATACATAGGTATATATATACTTTTTTTTTTTTTAAAGTAGTTTTTATAAATGTTATAATGTGATACGGAATCTAATATCCGCTAACATCTTTCCATCGACTGATTTTGATACAGTTTTCACTAATACAAAGAACGACAAACAAGGAAGCTATATATATATATATATATATATATATACATATATATATATATATATATATCAAAATAATATACTAAAAAAGTAGATCTTAAAAAGACCTACAAAGAAATCTCGTCACTCTTAATAACTATTTTGATCAATTACCGATTAGTAAAAATAAACTACAGGTTATTTTATCCACTACATTATTAATTCTTAATCAGATAAATATGTTAATATTCATAATAAAGATTAAAATTGGCTATTACTATGTACAATTCGAAAAAACACTTTAGAACACTGATTGTAAGCTATGCAAACAAAAACAAGTTGGTTGTGAAACGTGCAGGGGATAACTGTAACAAAACAATTTGATCTCGGCAATTAAAATTACCCAAATATGAATCTATTGACAGTACACAAATTTTCGGTCATGTTGTACAATAAAATTAAGACTCAAAACAATTTCGATATCATCACTAATATTTGTTTGTGTGTGTCCGTATTAAAGAGGGCTAGGATATCGTACCTTTCGTAGGAATAGATTTGGAGCTTATTCCAACAATGAGTCTGTGGATATAAATGGCAGAATTTCATTCAGGACAAGGAAACTTCTTCACGATGGTCCGTTCCTCCGTGGTCGAGTAGCGTATAACCCGGTTTTCATGGGTACGCCACTCCGAGGTCCCGGCTTCGATTCCAGACTAAGTCGATGTAGAAAAATTTCATTAGTTTTCTATGTTGTCTTGGGTCTGGGTGTTTGTAGTACCGTCGTTACTTCTGATTTTCCATAACACAAGTGCTTTAGCTACTTACATTGGGATCAGAGTAATGTATGTGATGTTTTCCAATATTTATTTATTTATTTATTTAAGTGTAACAACTGGTCCATATTGCCTAATTAATAACTATATTAATATAAGCAGTCTATTTTATAACAAATTAGAAAACTATATATATAATTTAAAAGCGCATAAACTGTAATCTCTGATAAATTTAACTGAATTCACTTTATACTCTAAAATGGTTGAAAATTATGTAAATATGAGAAGTTATTGAAGCCTCCACAAACATTATAGAGAAATGAGGATATTTGATAGGGTTTAGCGACCCAAACGATCCCACCGGCTTTGGATATATAAAAATAAGCTTTTACAATTAAGAAATAGATCTGCCGTGAGCAAATATTACGCACTATAACAACACACGTGTATTTTTATATATATTGTTGTATCTTTAATATCTATGCATTTACCTGGATTAAATTTTTAGTACTTAATCGAGATCATAAATACTTCGCCTTCGCCTTCAATTAATTATGTCGCCTCGAGAGATGCTCACCACCACCCCTAGACAATGATGCTGTAAGAAATGTTCAATTCCATAAATCACCAATGCCCCACCGACCTTAGGGACTAAGATGTTATTTTGCCTGTATTTATACTGACTAACTCACCTTTCAAACCAGAACACAACAATTCCAAGTATTTATATTTGGCTGTAGAATTTGTTGATAGGTATCCAGATGGGATTGCTCAAAGCCACCAATTGAAATAAGTAATTATGCTTATTTGTTTTCAGTTGTTATGAGAATAAATATTGACTCGCAAATAAGCCAAGATATCTCATTGGCTAGAACACATCAATTTTAACCGAAGATTCAAACCCAAAGAAAACAAAACCCTATACAAATTTGCTGTTCCAATTTCAAAGGACAAAGCCCATTTTAATATGGAAACCCGTTCCATGTTGCGTCAAATCAGAAGTTGTTTTTAACTTTGTATAATATAACCAATACCTTTACGCAATTATTGTTTTTAAATCAGCACCCGGTTTCTAAAGTTATCTTAGAAATTTAACATAATCTTAAAAAAAGCAATTTTCCGCTTGACTTTTTCGAAAGAAAAACCATTGCGAGTGCTGTTTAGACCGCGTTTTTTACCTCTTTGTAAAATGTCTACGTTTTCTTTGCTCGTGTCTTGAAAACACGGATGACATTCGAAAGAGTAAATAAAAGAACTAAGGTGTTTTAATGTGATTTCTTAAGTATATTGTCAGTTTTTACATCTAAGTTTAGTTTAAATATGCTCATTCTTATTACGTAACAAAAATGGGTATGGGAGAAACAATAATACTTGATAACTGTGTTAGAATCATTCAAAATCATTGTAAACGTTAGAAAAATAAATATTTCGTACAATTTGTGAAGTGAGATAAGACTCGAAACATTTCCAATAATAATCCTAAGACTGACTAGACGGGACGGTAAAGAATGCCTTCATTACCGTCTTGTTTAAGTCGTCTCTATGTGAACAGTGGCCAGTATGTTCTGTACATAACAACTATAACATTATAAATATGAAAACTTGACCTTTTTGTTTTAAATTATGTCGATCCATAGAAATAAAGAAGACAGGCCAATATGTCCTTTAAAATAATTGTGAGAAAGTCAATAAATAATATGGATATTAGAAACTTTGTTTTATAAAATAAGTAAAAACTATTATTAGAAAAGAACACTCAAATTCTGCCGTTAGGTTTTGAACTTCCGAATTTCAATAAGACGACAATATGAGAATTAATAGATGCTTTAAAGAAAAACCAAGTACCTATTTAATGCGTACCTATATACCTATTTGTTTTATATTTTTAGTTCAACTAAAATATTTTCCTATGTAGCTATAAATTAAAGTGTAGGTGACTCTGTTTTAATGATAATTATTTTAATCTTCTGTATTAATGGTTAGTTAATCGTTGTCAAGAGACTAATTTTATTATTTATTATTCTTTAAAAACACAAATGACTATTTTTAACGCACTGTTATATATAACATATATAAAGTCAATGAACAAATATTTTATTATAACCCAGTAGTAGGGTAGTAAACCTAGTAAGCATTTACGCTTTAGGAAATATAATCTAACAAAATTAATTCGCCGCGAACATGAGGACTCCGGTATTGAGTTCCACGGGAACCTAACACTGGCATCCTTACCCTCTAACGGAAAACTGTAAACAAAGCATTGATGTTTATAGGTATGATATTTGATGAGGGTTCTATCTAGATGAGCTTACATGAAGTTCCGTATTTGAAAATAATGTATTGTGTTTAATGAATTTAATACATTGAATATGAGACATCTTAATAGTCTTGTATTGATTAGCCTCGATAATCCTGTTCTATTAAATTAGGCACCCCAATGAGGATAAATATTTTTTGAAGCGGGCAAGTGTGTTTCTTAATGGTAATTACCAGTGATAGACTTTGGTCTCATAAAAAAAATTGCCATGGGTTACATCGCCAATGCGTCAAAACCCTAGGGAACTAAGATGTTATGTTCCTTGTGCCTATAGTTAATCTGGCTCAAGGGCTGGTTATGAGGGATTCCTACCAACTAAAATCGTCCAACACAATGGCCACTGTCGGCATGGAGAGGCTGCGAGATTATATTGATGATAAAAAAGCGTGGAGTTAATACATATATAATTGTATTTAACTAACATGACTGTAGTTTTAGATATTGAAAAAGAGTAACTACTGATTTTCTTGCCGGTTCTTCTCGGTAGAATCTACATTCCGAACCGGTTGTAGCTTTACTTTAAATAGTTTGTTAAATGACGATTCAAAAGTGCTTGGAAAAGCCTACTTGAATAAATTTTATTTTGATTTTGAGTATGTCGATATAACGCGACCGCGGCAACTTCCATGCTCGTGGCTCGGCGGAGCTTTTCTCAGGGGGCGAATGTAAACTCTGGGCTGTGATATCTCGCCTCATTTGTTTAATACATACATTTGGTTCTTATAAACGAACTATATGTCCTTCCTTTGAAAATAACCCTCGATTATATTCACACCAAAATTCCTAGTTCAGTAAGTCGACGCGGCTTCATTTCGGATGCTTTAAAATTATAATATACTCAGCGAACCGTAAGCGAAACGCGCTAAAGGTACTGACGACTGAGCGAACTGCAGAGTTCGCGTATATTTTAGCTGCCACAAACATAACTAAACATGACGTTTTATGCAGTGACGTCGTAAAAACTACTTCAAAAATCGGATGAATGTAAGATTGCATTCCATGATTATTTATGCTTAAGATACTAAATTGATATAAAATTTGCATTTTCTAAATGTTACAGAACTGGGACTATCCTAGTCAGTTTCTGACATTTGTGGCATTTAGCATCTGGGCCATAAATATATTATTCCATAATAATGAACATACTATTTTTAGTCGATAGTTTCATTATTTGCTAGTTCAAAGATCACATCGTGGTATTCACTACACCGCCAACAGAATTAACCTCAAAAATCATACTGCGAGTTCCTTTGTATTCGCAGAAAAACCGCTACTAAGGAGGAGTATAAAAGGCTTACGACAAGCAACTTATTGTATTATTAGAAATCAGAAGCGGTTTTAATTTTTTAAAAAGTACAATTTATTACCTAAAACTAAATTTATAATTACTTTAATAATTATTTGGAATTAAATAAGACAAATTATTTTAAAAATCAAAACAAATAACAATTTATAAAATATGACAAAATTTAGATTACGACACACGTCTATCTCGCCCGACAGATGCCAACAAAATAGGACGAGGCGCTGGTATTCAGCCGCTTATGTAGGAACCGTTATCATAACACCACTCTTAACTTAAGTAATCTCCAACACGGCCTTTCCTGACATCCTGACGTCCTCGTCAGATAAATCTAAAAGGCGCCATGCTTCAATTCAAGTTAGGCATGTCAAGTCCTCGAGAAGACTCTGGTTCCAGGTGATCTGGTCTTGATGAGGGCCCCGGTACTGGTTCTAGTGCAGACGACTCTGGCTGAGGTGGCTGGTCTTCAACCAAACTATCACCGTCATCATCGTCATTGTCTGTGGTCAAATTCAAACCATTACTAAACAGTGAGGGCACCAGCCCATGTTATCCGAATGCCGGTTAATTTGTATTAGTGTTAAAAAATCCAATTAGTTATAGGGTTTGAACGTCGGTGTTTAGTAGCTTAGCTAGTTTTCTTTACTTGTAGTTTAGAAACAACTCTAGCTCTCGTAAACACTAACGTCCAGACAACTTAGTTACTAAAAGTATCTAAAAATAACTATAATTAGCATGCTTAATAAGAAACACTATGAGTTCACATCTCATAGCGACTGATCGGTTTGCAAAGCCGACCAGCTTCCAGAGGTCGTGGATACATCCAATGGATGCACCACACTGACAGAAGGCCAAACAACATTACTATTCCCACGAATAGTAAGTATCACCACAGAGTCTGAAAGGCAACATTGCCCCAGAAAAATATCTCTTCGAGGGTATCACAAAAGTTGGTCGACGGCACCAGCACACTTACCCTCGAAGAAACCAGCACATGACTCAGGTGTCCACTCGCCTCCCCAAGGCACCATATACTGCGCAGCAGCAAAGGTTGTTTTGCCATAGGAACCGGCCACCAGTCGTAACTCGTAGCGTCCATGAGGCAAAACACGAACTACTCGATAGGGCCCGCGCATGCCATGATCAAGCTTCCCCGTAGACTGGGTATACTTGATTACAAAGACCAGATCGCCTTCCTGAAACACACGAGGGGAACATCTGTCCCGGTTAACTTGAGCGTCCATTGCCGCTTGGTTTCTATTTAGCCGTTCGGCCGTCCTTTGTCGGACGAGCTCTCTCCTTGATTCTCGATTTTCTGAGGCAGGACCAAGTGCGATATCTCGCACAAGGACTCGAATTGCTGGTGTCGCGTTCTCATGGCCAACTAAGAGGTTCAGAGCCGAAGTTTGTGTGGTCTTTTGTTGTGTCAAATTAAGAATAAGTTGAAGACGCCACAGCTCCTCAGCCCATTCGGTTTTCTTGTAGGATACTTCGATCCTCAACATATTCAAGACAGTGCGAACATACCGTTCCACCTGTCCATTGGAGCGGTGCATCTCGGGTGTTATGTGGTGAAGTGAAATGCCTAGAGATTGCGTCCACGTCTTAAAGCTTGCGGACTCGAACATTCGGGCTCTATCGGATATTATCAGACGAGGGGTGCCGAACAGTGAAATAACATTCTGACAGACTTGTTTTAGTGCTTCTAAGTCTTGAGAGCGGATAGGTGTAAGTAAGCAATATTTACTGAATGCATCAATTACCAGCATCACATGTTTGAAACCCTTAGATACAGGCAGAGGGCCAAGTGCATCAATATGAAGAGTGTCGAATGGGATATTAGGTTTAGGCCAAGAGGAAATAGGTTGAAGTGGCGCACGAGGGACCCGTTTATGCGCTAAGCAAGTTACACAATGACGTATATACTTCTTAACGAATGCCCTAAGTCCGGGAAACCAGAAATGTCTCAATATTAATTCTAAAGTTTTATCGACACCTATATGACTATGTTCATCATGGAACACACGCAAGAGACTCAGGCGTTGTCCCTTCGGTATATAGCAGAGGAGTCGCGTCTCCTCTCCGACGCGACTGTACTGATAATAAAGCACCTCATTTCGTACTAAATATCGGGAAGCGTCTAAATCTCCTCGCTCCAACGCTTGAATTATGTTGCGTGTTTCATCGTCCCCAGCTTGAGCGATTTGAGCCCAGTTACGTGGCCTATCAATGTTATTTACAGGGTTACGGCTTAGGTAATCCGCATGTGGCAACATGACGCCCTTTCTATATGAAATCGTAAAATTAAAATCCTGAAGAAAAATCCACCATCTCGCCACACGCGGAACCAAGTCCTTTTTATTCTGAGTTGCTTTTAAAGCATTACAATCAGTAATTACAGTAAAGTGAGATCCTATTAAATAATGTCTAAAATATTTTAGAGCCTTTACTACAGCCAGGGTCTCGAGCTCATACGAATGGTACTTTGGCTCTGCACCCTTGGTAGCCTGACTGTAATAAGCGACCACCCGTTTAGTACCGTCCTTGCGCACTTGTAACAGAGCGGCACCATAGCCCAAGCTACTGGCATCAGTGTGCACTTCAGTGGCCAAACTCGGGTCAAATATGGCTAACACGGGTGCACTGGTCAGACAAACAATAATTTCTTGTCTGACGCGCTCTTGCTCTGATCCCCAAGAAAACGAAACATCCTTACGAGTCAAACGTGTTATGCAAGCCATTCTATTTGAGTAATTGGGGATATATTTGCGAAAGTAGCCCGCCAATCCCAAAAATTGACGGACTTGTTTTACGCTTTGTGGAGGGCCAGAGTTCACAAGGGCCTTGACTTTACTAGGTGAGGGTCGTACTTCCCCGTTAGATATAACGCGTCCTAAGTACTCTATTTCGGTACACAAAAATGAACACTTTTTAAGATTGATTGAGAACCCAGCCGCGGTTAAAGTGGCTAGAACCTCTTTCAAGATTTGAAGACCATCATTAATAGTGTCTGAAAGGATTAAACAGTCGTCTATGTATACCAAAACCTTTCCGGATTCTATAAAACTACGTAAGGTGGAAGAGATTATGCGTTGGTATACTATCGGTGCGTTGGCGAGACCGTAGGGCATTTTTAAGTATTCGTAATGCCCCTCAGGCGTCACGAAACCGGTATAGGGGACGGATTCATCATCAAGGCGGATTTGATGGAATCCTGTTGCCATATCAAGCGCAGTGAAAAAACGACACTTACCCAAGCGATCGATGTGGTCATCGATTAAAGGCAATGGGTAACGGTCTTTGACCGTTATTTTATTGAGGGCTCGAAAGTCCACGCACATACGGTCGGAGCCGTCCTTCTTTTTGACCAACAAAATAGGACTGGAATAGGGGGACTCCGACTCGCGAATAATACCCTTGGACATCAGGTCTCGGATGATGTCACGGACTTTCGACTTCTCATCGTACGACATTTTGTAAGGTCGATAGTTCACTGGAACACTGCTGTTGAGCTGAATGCGCATGCAACCAGTTGTAACAGTAGATGTTGCAGTGCCCGAAATCATGTGCTCTGAGTATTTGTCTAAAATACTTTTTAATTTCGTCAAATTGTCTCCAGTTAACGGGGTATTAATCATTGGTTGTGCGTTTGACTCCACACTAGACACTAGTACAAGATTAGAGTTTCGAACAATACGTTGCGTATTTTTTGTACGAATGTAAGTAACACCGTCCCTATTAAGCACATCTGTGCCTATTATGATGGGTGCATTCATGCACTCACTCGGTACGATTAATAAATCTACCTCCAATGAGATCCCTTCTAACTCAATCATTAATGTTACATACGAATCTATTTGGGTAATTGACTTGCCTACGCCCTTTATTTCGCGATTTGTGGGTTTCCTAGTACACGCAAAATACTTAACCACCGAAGAAGATATCAAAGATACATCTATAGCGCCACTATCAATTAAAAGATCAATCGGAACACCCTGGATAACTCCTACGACAATATCATTACGTTGCGAGCCAGCTCCACAGAAATTGACGTTACTTTTATTACGCTGCTGATCAACGCGTTGCTTCGCAAAACACGACTTAATGTCATGACCAGGCTTTTTGCAGTAAACGCAAATAAGTGAAAAATTAGGCTGGTTATTATTTGACTTTGGGTCCGAATTAGAAGCTTTGGTAGTAGTAGGCCTTGCCTCTTTGGGGCATGTAGCCTGCTTGTGACCAGTATCGCCACACCCAAAGCATTTGGCTGGACCTATGGGGCGTTTCTTGAAACCCTGTGGTTTACCGTTACCACCGTTATTAAACTGGACATTTGAGCGAAAAGTTGAGGTTGAGATTTTCGGTGGCTTTACAAAAGTGGATAAATAATTAACTAGATCCGAGGGTTTCAAGTTTGCATTGGTGGCAGTTGCCTTAACGTGCGGGTCGACAATGCCTCTCAAAACAATTTCCGTGATTAAATCGTCGCTGAGGCCCTTAACAATGCGTAATTTTAGCAGGGATTTACGCGCATACTCGGCGTATGTTTGATATTTATCAGAGTTAGAAGACATGACTTCATACAAAATTTCTGCGGAATTGATTTTCTTCACACATAAAGGTTTAAAATCTAATTTAAAGCTACTCCACGTACGATCATTACACACCCACTCATTGAGCCACGACCTGGCGTCTCCCTTCAGACAATTACCTATCCTAGAAAGGCATTCGCGATCGTCCCACTTGTTAACTAACTTGGCCCTGTCGACCTCTTGGAACCAAGAGTCTACGTCATGAATGCTGGGGTCGAAGTTCGAAACATAATAACTATGGGTACTCACGGATTTCAGCGATTGAATTGCTTCCACAATTAGCTCTGTACCTTGTGCAGCTGAAGTCGGTTCTACCGAAGCTGGCACACGAGAACTTTGCTCCAGTGCTTCCAGTCGCGCCAGTACAGCGTTCCAGGAGCCATAGTTGCTCGGTGGCGGGGCCACAGGCGACAGCGACGGTGTGCGCACAGTGCGCGACGCCTGCTCGCCATGCGGTATGAGACCATGCCCGCAGACATGTCCACTGGAACGCCCAATGTGCGGCGAGTGCCCGCGCGAATTGCTATGAAAATGACATTGCCGCGTGCACCGATCCCGTGAATGTTGGAGACGCGGGGTGCGTGAGCGTGAACCATCACAGGAGTGCCGCAACCGAATACGCGAATTACTATGTGAACGCCTATTCCGTGTACGACGGTGGGTACGCGAGTATCTATTGCAAGGCACACGCGTACGGCGATGAGGAGAACGGGAACGATTTCGTTTATCCATTATCAAATTATAATCACAAAAAAAAAAAGAAAAAGAAAGGAGGGTATGAAAATAACAAAATAAAACAACTACTTCGGGATTAAAATAAAACTGTTAAAATCAAGTCAGGATTTTAGTGGGAATGAATTATTTATCCCACTTCTGATATTAGAAATCAGAAGCGGTTTTAATTTTTTAAAAAGTACAATTTATTACCTAAAACTAAATTTATAATTACTTTAATAATTATTTGGAATTAAATAAGACAAATTATTTTAAAAATCAAAACAAATAACAATTTATAAAATATGACAAAATTTAGATTACGACACACGTCTATCTCGCCCGACAGATGCCAACAAAATAGGACGAGGCGCTGGTATTCAGCCGCTTATGTAGGAACCGTTATCATAACACCACTCTTAACTTAAGTAATCTCCAACAGTATTGTATATGTGCTATCTGTTACCCGCCCGTTCTGCTAGGCGTTTTAAAATTATTATAAATAGAAGCCACACTTTTTCTTATTCTGAATATATTTAACGAACATATAAGCTAATAAAATAATAATTAATAGTGAAAATAATAAAATTAATAACAGGAATACCAAATTAAAAAATTAATTGAATTTTCGTGACAAACTTAATCGGCCTCTGACTCCGCCTCAAACTGTCACTCGTTCAATATTTTCGTCGGAAGTCGAAAGGCGAAATGTCGTGGTCGGGCTCCACACAGTTTCCATAAAAACACATGGCATGCGAAATTTCAAAAATCTAAATACAAAAACAACTAAAAATAAAATTTAAAAGGAAGTGTTGACCAGTGAAAGAATTTACTTCATCCGCGCGCGCAGAACGCATTCGAAGAAGATAATCTGATCACGTAAAATAACAGTACATAATTGGTAGAGCTGGATGACCATGCCAAAAACTTTAAGTTCATCACAAACCGTGAATGATGAAGTGAGTGTGGCCATCCATATTTCGGATGGTGAAACAAAAATAGGGGGTAAAATTATCCAAATGCCCAGTGACATTGACAACTCGACGGAAAAATCTAATATTCAAAAAATAATATATCAATAACATGAAGATAGAAATAATTCAAGAAAACATTTATACAAACGAATATGATGCTCCTTGCCGATAAAAGGGAACACGTTGCCCGTTCAGCATAATATTTTTATAAAATAGATTACAAAAGTAATGCCGAATCATTTATAATTTTCCACGAATGGCGGATAACTATTTTTATAAAAGAACTTTATTCAATTTACAAATAAAAACAAAGTATATTCTGCAATTGACTTCGGAAGAGTCGGATTTATTTTTGAAAATACTTTTTAACTTCCCACTATGAAAATTGAGATTTTCAAAAAAACAATTATGCAAATAATTTGATGTTATTATATAATTATAAATTCATTGAATATTCACTACTAACTTAATTTCAATATATTCAAATATATATAGATCATTAAAATATCAATATTTGTTAAGAATTCAAATTTTAAAAGTCAGGTTAGAATTAAACTCTATTTTGAAATTGTTTTTGCTCAATTTTGTATTCTCTATATATAGTCTATCATTTGCGCAATGACATGTTCTTACTGTATACCAATTTTTATAAAGATCGGTTCCACCGTTCTTGAGTTATAGCGGGACATACAGATAGACAGACAGACAGAGAAAAAAAAATCAAAAATTGTAAAACTGATGTCAGTTAGTCATAAAACGAATATTTACGACGAAATTCGACGAACAATTTAGTCAGATTTATATAGTAATATAGTAGTACATTGAGATGTAGATCAGTAAATAGTTTCGAACGTAATTTAGCAAAATAACAAACGTCGAAACGTAATATCATCGTATCGCTTACTTTTAAACATAAAAAAATCAATCGACAGTTAAAACCATTATTTCACGTTACAATATAATATAAAAATGATTTTGTGGAAATACAATTTATCATACTTTATACTGCTACATAAAAGGAAGACTAATTATTCAAACAATACCAGAGTATAAAAAGACTAGTTATTGGAAATTGCTATAAAGTAACAATGCATTAGAAGTTTTTTATAAGCGGCTAAGCATAAAATAATTGCACGAGACAGTAGTTATTTTGTACTATGAGAACAGAGAAATGATTGCGGTAAAATTAATGATAGATATTATACAAAAATATACAGGAAATTGCGAATTTAAGCTCAGGTAAACATTGATGTACTTTTATGAACTTAATATGGGTTTATAATCCATATGATGCTCATTACATCACGAGTTGAACTGCACCTGTCGTGTCACGCCCCCCACTCCCAAGCTCAGTGGAACATTTGTTGGTTATTCATTTTTAAATATATGTTTTACTTAAATTGATATAGCAAGCATAAGCAACAAATAGGTGCTAATAGTGAGTGATCATAATCGCATCTGGGAGTGTCAAATATGTTCACAGTTATTAACACGAATATTGAAGATTACGTATCTTGTAACTGTAATTAATCGGGCTTATTCACCAACATGAAAACGTTCTTTCGAACCGAAACATAAAACTATTTATGTTCTAATATAACTTCCTTAATCTGAATATTCCTGTACAGAAAAACCGAATAAATATAATCGGACAATTTGAACTTAAGACCAAAGATACGAAACAATATATACAGACGAAATTTGGATATATGAAAATTAAAGTATTGTAAACATTTTAAATTATAGATAGATAGAATTTATTTGTAAAAGTACTACAATAATATATTTTAATTTATTTTTTTAAATTAAGGGTAACAGACGTAAATTTTCAGACTGTTTTAATATTTAAGAGAAAAACTTAATGAGATGTTTACGCTGGGAATTGTTGAAATAAAAGTAAAGCGGTCTACGAATACAAATTTTTTCATCCAAGATATTAAACAGCATCAATGATTACCCAGATTTAAATCTGGGTAGTATTTTTTATAGTACAGGTAGGTGGAAAGAAGACACCATCGGCTATAGAAATTAGCTCAGTAAGAAATATTAAACATTCCTTAAATTGCCAATGCGTCTAAGTTAAGATGTTATACCCTTGAGCCTGTAGTTACACTTCTCACTCACTCCTACAGACATATTTAAATTTTACTTCGATTCGAAGAAAACCAATTATATTCTAAATCAATAATTAATTACGAACTGAGGAGGAGAATTGGTTGTTACTTAAATATAAGTAGACGTTTTTGTAGTTGCTAACTGATAATAATTTTAAACCAATGTACATAAAACTTATACCAGATTTACATGTTTCGGTGAAGGTTTTGGTATTTATAAACATACATAACATAAACAGCCTGTAAATTTCCCACTGCTGGGCTAAGGCCTCCTCTCCCTTTGAGGAGAAGGTATGGAGCATATTCCACCACGCTGCTCCAATGCGGGTTGGTGGAATACACATGTGGCAGAATTTCGTTGAAATTAGACACATGCAGGTTTCCTCACGATGTTTTCCTTCACCGCCGAGCACGAGATGAATTATAAACACAAATTAAGCACATGAAAATTCAGTGGTGCCTGCCTGGGTTTGAACCCGAAATCATCGGTTAAGATGCACGCGTTCTAACCACTGGGCCATCTCGGCTCATTGGTATTTATTTATATCAAATTATAACGGCGATGCCACTTACGATAACTAGATGAGAATCATAACGGGGAAATACTACTAGCATTCTTGCCACCATTCCACGCGGTCATGATTTAGGTATACAGTAATTATTTAAATCCTCCTTTATATACAGTTAAGGCCTTAATGTTAATAATTCTTATGTAAATGTTTATATAGTAAATGATTGTTATTAAATTACAATAAATATAAAAGGAAAGTGATAATAAACATAAAACAATATAATTATTTGCTTTAGGCAATGCTTGCAAATTTTATCGGAATAATAATTTTCAAGTTTATTTAAAGATTTTTGACGGAAAAACTCAGATGTTCTATTTTCTTAAACTTCTAAGACCTTCCTCTCCTGAATCCGGGACCGAGTATAATGTCGTTAAAAGCAAATTGAAATTGAATAGACGCTGAATTTAATTGTATGTATCCATATCAACATGCTAAATGTCAGATAATTTCAGACTCATTGATTGCAACTCATGAATCTTAACAAATGATTGTGAGCTACAATTATAAATTTGGTGTTAAGGCAGTGCAGTGCTTTGTTTGAACCCTTAAGTGAGATCATCAGAGTGAATGTTTTTATGAAACTTCGTTATTTTTGAAAGTTAGACATAAGGATATTGCTCGTGAGTCTATGTTTATGTGTAAAAAATTTATAACACAGTGTTTTTTAAAAAAAAAAATTACCTACGAGGGCTCAATCAAAGATCAATCTTTATGTGTTTCACAGATGTGCTTCTTTTATCAAATTATTATTATTAAATTAATAATATGTTGTCGTATGAAAAATATCTAGTTTTTATTTAAACGTTCTAATTGTTCAAATATAGTAAATCTTTTTGAAATTAGTTCGAGATGTTTCGTTAATCATTTTTAAAGAGGTTGAGATAATTTTATAAAATTCAGAGATAATCTCTGATGTCTAAATTAAAATTATTAAAATAGTGGTTTATTCATGATTACATCTAAATAAATATAAATACAAATAAATAATGAATTTGAAACCTCATTTGCTTGAGAATATTAGTAATATTCAGTTAGACATGTTTGTTGATGATGGATTGATATTTGATGGATCGTACAGTCAAACATGTCTGCAATCCGAAATAAGGAAATATGTTTATATCCAAGCTCAACTTAGCATCCGGTTGATAAACGAAAATTTCCAATTATATTGTCATAAACAATAAACAATTGCCGCTACGCCAGGCTTTAACAAAATTAACTCAATCTTCCATCTACAGCGTTTCGACGTGGTAAAATTTAAGCCACCTTTACTCAAATAAGTTGTTTTGAAGACATTAACGTTTTTCGGCAGATTCGGTTAATCAATAAAACGTGTAAATTTAAAATTGGAATTCTAAATTTTCATGCCAGTAATTTTTTTTAAGTAGGGTTTACACAAATACAAAACAAAAGGCACAACTGCAAATATATAGCAGGTGTACAGAATCTGAATATATTATTCTGATGGGAACTCCGTTGTTTTAGCGGCCAGCATTCAATATATTAGACTAATAAGTATTTTATTATTTCTGTAGCAAAATAATTCAATGTGTGTTTTATAACATCATTATTCATTAACATCAGCTTAAAATAACAAAAACCTTATATAAGTATACCTGCTCAAAGAAATATTCGAAATATTTTTTGTATTTACATTATGGACGTAAGAAGCTTTACGTCTGTCAGGTCAGGCCAATATGACTTTTTTTATTTACGAGATGGTATTTCGCATACCCGTTAACGTCGGGTTAAATGACAACGTTGGGTTTGAGACGGCTTGTTGATATCTCAAAGTCGTCAGTAAATTTACACTTCGAATACTACACCTAGCTTGTTAGTGCATATTCTAGTTTTCAACAGTGTAAAAGGGCTTCAAACCTCAATGCGTTACTCAGTTCTGTTTCAATGGCAGCCTTCGTTGTTAACAATAAACTTTTATTATATTCAATTTTATATAGTATTCCGCAGATATTACAAAGTTATCTTTAAACGAAAACATTTATAACTAAATGACTATTTAGATAGTAACAAAATATCAAGTTAAAATTCGTTGACTGAATAAAAAAAAAATGTATTTAATGAATATACGAATTTAAATTTGTGAAAAGTACTGTACATTTAATTCAACCTGTAGCATAACGAAACATAAATGCATACTAGAATTTATCTCTCTGTCTGTCTGATCTGTCTGTCTTATCCATCGGTCTGATTTAATTATATTTAATATTTCTTCCAATATCTCATTATAAATATTCTACGTAATCCTATTTAATGAGCCGTGTTTATAAGTGTTAATCTGCGAATTTAATTTCGCGAGGCGGTACATATCATCGAACTTACGCTCGTTAAGTTCATAAATATTAAGATTATAGACGTATATTTTATTTACTGGAATTTTCTAACAAATTTTAAATATTATTCGATTTGCTATAATTGTATTGTAAAAAATAAATTCACTTTGTATTTCTGTTTATGCAAATAGAAGCTGTTTTTTTTTTGTATTTTGTATTTTGTGAAATTGTTTAATTAATGATTTAGCCATCTGGACTCATTATATTATATTTATTTGTATGATATTTGAGTAGATTGTTCTGTTACTTTTTAAAATTTAATTTAGGTACTTAGTGTTGTGGATTTGTCTAAGCCAATCTGGGTAGGTATCACAAGTTACTTATTCTATCACTAAGCAGCACACACTAGCACACTTAGATTTATATTTTCCGGTTTGAAGGGTGAGTGTGCAATTCGAGACACAAAGGACATACTTCTCTATTCCCAATGTTGGTCGCACATTGGCGTTGTAAGGGTGAGTAATATTTTTACGGCGCCTAGGTCTATGGCCTTTTTAGTACCATCAAAATCAAAATCAAAATTTAATTTATTCAAGTAGGCTTTGTGAAGCTACCAGCGAATCGGAATGTAGATATACCGAGAAGAACCGGCAAGAAACTCAGTATTTGCTCTTTTTCAACGTTTAAAAATACAAATTTATGTTATTTAAATACAATTATGTACATCATCCTGCCTGGAAGTCAACAAGTATTAGCTCCACGCTTTTTTATCGTCTACATAATCTTGTATTGAATGTATTAATATGCTTCCTTTAACAATGCATTTTTTACAAATGTTTTGAAATTATGAATCGGCAAAGTTAATGAAACGGCAAGTTATTATAAAAGCCGATCAATTAGCACATTTGGTAGTCTGATTATAACTAAAATACTTTCCTTGGTGGTAGGGCTTTGTGCAAGCCCATTTGGGTAGATACCACCCACTCATCAGATATTCTACCGCCAAACAGCAGTACTCAGTATTGTTGTGTTCCGGTTTGAAGGGTGAGTGAGCCAGTGTAACTACAGCCACAAGGGACGTAACATCTTAGTTCTCAAGGTTGGTAGCGCATTGGTAATTATGTAAGGAATGGTTAATATTTCTTACAAAACCATTATCTATGATGGTGGTGGCCACTTACCATCAGGTGGCCCATTTGCTCGTCCGCCTACCGATATCATAAAAAAATATATATTGACCAATTCTTTTAAATTTCTTTTGATTTGAGGAAGGTATTACTGTCCTTACCTACCTATCTATTCTTCTCATATTATTTCTACGTGTTTTTACTTGGCTTTTGGCCAGTCGCTGTGTCCGTGAGCAGAAAATCTAACTTAGGTATAAATTTCAAATTTAATTTTTAAGATTAATGGATTAATAACACGTCTTAGTGTGTATTGTGAGAGATTCATTGAGGTTAAAATTTATTTGCAACTTGGAATATTATCACATTTTCCAAATTTTGTAACATAATTGAATTCAAGTCATACTTTCTAAAAATTAACGAATTTATTTCAGTTATAAGTAACCATTGTTTATCTTCTTATGGATGTAAAATCAGTGACTAAGAGAAATTATTGTTGTAACGTAATTAAGCCGAGATCGTACTATTTTCTTCGTGAATAAATGTTTCTAATGGCTCATCAAGAGTCAACAGAAATCGTAAGTAATCAAAGTCGATAAAATACAATTTAAATAACTACTGCTTCGGAATACTGAGAATATAAAGCAACTTAATATTTACTCTTTAACCACAATTTAAGTTGCAAACGTATTTTATGAATCAAATTAATTATTATACATGTATTTTTCTTATCTGGCTGGAAACTAGCCTTTACGTTTCCCCCACATGAAATATTGTTGTGTTCCAGTTTGAAGGGTGAGTTAGGCATTGTATATAACTTTGTTCCCATATAGTTCCTAGATGGTGGCGCACTGGTTATATACGGAATAATTAATATTACTTACAGCGGCAATATCTACTAGGTGATGACTTCTTAACATCAGATGGTCTCCTACGAATTTTTAGTAAAATAAATATGTATTTTAAATGAGATTACAATTTATTATTAGTACCTATAAATAATGAATCTATATATTAATTATTTTATGGAATTAAGTATTTTGGATCTACGTTAAAAATTGGTGTTCCAGGTGTACAAGGATCAATTTTGGGTCGTTTTTTATTTAAAGTATATATAAATGATCTTCGTTTCTATGTTAAAGGTATTTTTGATATAGTGTTGTTTGCCGACGATACTTCACTGATTTTTGAGGTCAACAGAAAAAGAACTGCTTATGACGATGTCAACGGTTCATGATTACTGATACATTAATGGTTTACAATAAATAATTTATTTTTGAATTCGAGCTAATTCAGCTCATCTGTGACTTTGTATTTGTTTCTATTCCATTACTATTGAAAACAGTAAAGATTGTCTTATTGGTTGGTAGGGCTTTGTGCAAACCTACCTGAGTAGGACCAATGACACGTCATATATTTTACCGCCAAACAGCAGTACTTGGTATTGTGGTCCTCGTGTTTGAAGGGTGAGCGAGCTAGTGTAATTACAGGCACAAGGAATATAAAATCTTAGTTACCAAGGGTGGTGCGCATTGACGATATAATTATATAACTGTTAATATTCCTTAAAGCACAAATGTCTATGGGCAGCGGTGACCGCTTACTATGAAAAAAAATATAAAAAAAAATACACATAGCACCAACACTATCCTTTAAAACTTATTATTAAATAATCAAAATTATATAAAAATAACAACGTCATTATTATGTTTGAATTAAAATTATATTTTAAAATAAAAAAAAAATATATGCATAAAGGAAATGAAGAATTGATTTTTTTTATGTGTTACGGAATCATATTTAGATAACAAAACTTTTTGGTTAAACTTCCTCGTTTTATTCACAAAAGAAAACGTTACGTTGTTTTAATTAAAGGTTTTGTTGTTCTCCGAATCATGTTTCAGATAAGAGTAAATATATTGTAGCTTCTGGAAGTTCCAAATTTAAATATTATTTGTAATTATAACTTCGTCATAAATTGAAACTTGGTAATGTATTTAATTTAAATCTTACTTCTTTATTTATAAAACGTTTTACTTGCATTCCGATTATTTCACTTTATAATAATGTTATTTTTAAATAAAATTAGTAATAATTTATTATTTTTAAATTAAAAGCTATAACTATAAAGCTAATAGTAAATATTTCACCACAATTTGGATTTATTTTTGTTTTTTGTTCTAAACGTCTGCCCGTAATAATTTTAATGTAATAGAAATTAACTATTTTCGCCCTGACCAATTGGTTATGAGACTAATCTCAATTTTGACGAGAACTTCGCAATAAATATTAAAAAAAAAAGATTTGTGATCAAAATAATGGTTGGATTATTAAAATGTTGCATGTCTAATATCTTTACGTACGGAGTCACGAGAGTGGTAAAGTTCAGATCGTAGTAGTGGTAACACTGCTAATTTCCAAACTTCAAAAACGAAATAAATATCTAAAGGTGTGACCTGGGACTTCGAACTCATAACCTTGGACTCTACTGTATTATAAGCTTGCTACTAGACCAACGAGACAATCAAATTTTAACTTATTTTATGTATTTATTCAGGATATCCAACTGTTCATTTTAGTGTTTTTATTTTAAATGTATTACAGATATTTCTTGGTATTCTGAAAGGTAATATGAACCCTGGACACGCCGATGTTATTACAAATTTTATTAAAGAATATAATGTCCCATTTATGACATAAGATAAAGGCATGTAAAAGAAATGACGGTACAATAATTTCCGATTATAAAATGGTCATAACAAGCCCTGTACTTTATTTTTAAGGGAGGATGGTGAGATTCGAGACGATATGTTACATATCTTAAACTTCGTATTTATTGGTTGATAATTTTGTATTGAGGCTTCCAGAATACGATGCCATATTCTAGTTCAAGAGCTTAATTAAAGCCTTTGTATTTCATAGAACAAAACCTAAACATACTAGACCTGTATTTATAATGTGGTCGATGTGAGTCAATAAATAAAATCCCCTTTGCAGTGCACTTAACTTACTGGATTATCCTGTATAATAATAATAAGTAGTAATTAAACTAATTAAAAATAATTCATTAAATAGTCCAGCTGATTATTTATTCAATTCAAATCATTATGTATTTGTACTGGATCAGATAGCGAGACTAATTTTCTGCATAAAATAAATAGCTTAATTTCCATGAAGTTCACGTTAACTTAAGGAATGGTTAGCGTGCTCAGAATACTTAAATTTCATTGATATTTTTACTCAGAGATCTTTGGATTGTATAATATAAAATATATTTTTTAATTTAAATAATTAATGAAACATTTTCGCGGGTCGGCTTATAGAATCTCGCGTATCTAGAATAATTGCCAACTCGCAGAACTCACCACTGTACGGATTGTTATTCTCTGCTGCAAACTTGACTGCAGAAACGTTGGAACTGCGGCTAAGATTATTTGGCACACAGTCTATATTTACGATCCATTGACCCCACTCGCGAGTTTTCACATACAGATTCACATTATCGTAGTGTCGAGAGTACAAGAGCGTCAGAAGTCACCCTGACTTGGCCAATTAGGTGGCAAAATAGTACGCTGGCTGAGCTTGCACCGGCTGCGAAACAGCTACTGCACCTGGTCATTGCTTTTGGGAAAATAAGACTATTGATATCTTATATGAGCCGATATGGCCCAGTGGTTAGAACGCGTGCATCTAAACCGATGATTTCGGGTTCAAACCCAGGCAGGCACCACTGAATTTACATGTGCTTAATTTGTTTATAATTCATCTCGTGCTCGGCGGTGAAGGAAAACATCGTGAGGAAATCTGCATGTGTCTAATTTCAACGAAATTCTGCCACGTGTGTATTCCACCAACCCGCATTGGAGCAGCGTGGTGGAATATGCTTCATACCTTCTCCTCAACGGGAGAGGAGGCCTTAGCCCAGCAGTGGGAAATTTACAGGCTGATTATGTTTTATTATGATTATGATATCTTATAAGTGTTTAATTTATTTAGTGGGTCATCCGAGTGGGCACCTCTCACTTATCACTTATTCTACCAATAAATAATCAGCTCTACTTAGATGAAAAGTTTAGTTAACACTGACATGACGTGATTCATTTTAATAGGCAAATATAAATGTAATTCGTACATTTAATCCATCAATTAACAAATGTTACAATTAAGTACTCAATAGTTCAAATGAATTAGTTGTAATAAAAGTAGTTACTAATGACAAATGCCTCGCCCGGCGAGCAGTCAGCAGGGAATCAGCACGAAAGCTCCATTTGTAAGACCTTCACATACCAGAAAGAAATGTCTCGGGCGAAATTAGGTTCATACTTCCTGCTTAGAGGTGATGAGTCATTGCCAAGCGGTGGGTCATTTAAGGGTTGTCACTTTACATTTTTTTATTAATTAATATAATTATAAAACTAAACGTAAGATACACATCACATAACTTCCTACCGAATTTCATCAAATTCGGTTCAGTGGTTTAGTTTTGAAATCGTAACAGACGGACAGACTTACTTTCGTCAATAATTTTAAAAATATACGCGAACAACTAAAAATATTCAGTATTTCAAACACTGGTAACAACATAGAAACTCAAAATGCTTCCACATCACGAACACTATAGTTACTCGTAGCGATTCGACAGACCATTAAGCTTGCAAGGGGTGGGAACCAGACTATTTGTATCACGATTTATGTACTGCCAGCCCCGAAACTATCTGTTCTCGGAATCTGGCACACGGCGCTTGCAATTGGCTTCACTGTTTTTACTTTTGAAATGCGTTCACCACGAATTAGAAATTATATAAAATAATTGAGTGCATTCGTTTATTAAGACAAAAAAATACAAAGCGTTTGTATTTAAAAAATGCTATTATCATCTTTGACTAAAATAAAGTATTTAAACACAATAAAAAATTATATTACCATTTAACCTAGAGAAAAATATTGTTGATAGTTCATAATGTTTTATAACCATAAAAATAAATATTTTCATTTTCACCAACCGGTGAAGGGGCTTTGTGCAAAGTCGTTTCAGTAGGTACCACCCACTCATTAGATATTCTTCCGCCAAACGGCAATACTCAGTATTCTTCTGTTCCGATTCCGAAGGTGAGTGGACCCTGGGATAAATGTTTTAATTTAAATATTTTGAATACCTATATACCTATATAGGTATTCAGGCATGGAGAACCAATGATATTGTATGTTGTAATGTTAACAGTGCATTTTTTATATATGTAATTAAAAAATATGTATCCTACTCGAAAAACAACGAATACTAGCTCCATATTTTTTTATTATTCATTTATAATACTTACTGATAACTGCGCCAAACAATAGTATTTCCGAGACCCGCGAGTACCTGGTTCAAGAATGATGACTTTGCCGAAAAAGATGCTACTGAGAAGCTTAATTCCTTTGTTTATGATTTTTTGTCTCTGTTAAACTCATAATTACCAATATTATTACAGTTACATTATATTGTTGCAAGCTATATTGTGACGTCAGTGTCAGTATTCCTTACTTTGTCATAATAACTCTGAAGGGAGCCCCGAGCTCCGACATTGCAAATTGCTCGAAAATATAATGTAAAATTAGAAATAGTATTTAAATTTGTATTCGCAATTCACACCCGTTTTTTTTTTAATAGAACCGATTGAATGAATGATTAACGACTGAAGTTTAGAAATTTACACAGTGCTATAAACTTTGACAGCCAGGAACACACTTTCTCGCCGATGCACTGTGATTTATCGTTGAAGTTTTAGCTATGAAATATTACATTTCGTTTAAGATGAATTAAGAATTAATATAATAATTCTTCTGCCACCAAATATCAACACTATGTATTGCTTTGTTCTAGTTTGAAGCGTTATTCTGACTTATGGGCAATAACAGGCACAAGGGACATCAGTAATAATATATCGATGAAGATGATTTCCTCCTAACCGATTTCGGCCACGTTGGTCAATCTAAAGACAGCCAACAAACACGACATGTGCAAGAGCACAAGTATGTGCGCAAAAACAGGTGCACTCTTTATTCCCTCACTCTAAGAATCCGTCGGGACAGCAAATCCGATATCGGAAAGCGGTAAAGTTCAGAGCCAACGGATTTTCGTTCTTTCCGAGGCATGGGAGTGTACAAACTTCCAACTTCAAGACTCCGGCCTGTTACCGAGAATTTTTCGATACGTAACAACTTCTTGTCAGCCCGACCTGGAGTTTAAATCCAGAACCTGTGGCATCTGCGGCCTTATATCTATCAACTAGACCAACAAAGCAGATAATAATATATTATAAGAAATACAAAACACAAATACTTTTAATATAGTAATGAAGAACAATTATTTATACCAAATATAGGAAAGGACCCAAAATTTTACCTTGAAGAATCTTTACCAGAAGCCTACTAAGAATATATTTATTAATTTTCTTCATTCAAATATTAAATTGCAAAATGAATACAACGTTTCAGAAAAAGAATCATCATATAAGAATATGTACGTATCTATTATGTCGTGGAATATTTCATTAAATTAGATATGGTGATGGTGAAATCAACCACGACTAAAGCATCAGGTATTTAACTATATCTACCATAAAAAAGTAGTTTTAGATTTATCAAATAATAATATTGTAAAGAAATATGTCTGTTTTCAAAATTATACTTCGCTTCAGCCATTTCGGTGAAAACGGTTCTAGAACATGTTACGTTCTAGGACCGTTTACACGCATTTTTTTTGTTTTGGACACCGCATCCTACAAACCTAAAAACCGATAAAACCATATTGATAACCCACATTACAAAGTGCATCAGAGTGGCACTTATAATTGGAATTGATTACGGGAAGTTAGCTTTCAATAATTCTTACTGGAAATAAGGCTTTGAAACCCTGAAAGAACTGTAAGACGGCAAATGAAGCCGCAATAATCAGCCTATAGAACCTTTTATTACAGTCACTAGTCAGTTATGAACTACGTACCTATGTAACTTACAAGTTTCTAAGAAAATTAATTATTCTCGGTAGAATCTATTTTTTGAACTGGTGGTAGCTTAACATTTAGTTATAGAATAAATAATATTTTGATTTTGAATGCTTTGCTCCAAAATGTGGTTGAATTTCAATGTAATTAGGCACGTGTAGAAATACTAGAGATGTTTTCTTTCACCACCAAGCAAGAATTGATTTGTAATCGCAAATTAAGCATCTGACAAATGAGTGCTTGGCTCGGTTTTGACTCGTAATTTAATTGATAGGGAAGAATAATAATTATTAAATCTTGTACGTGTAGTTTATTAGTAGACTCTACAGTTGTACTCAAAAGTTGTAATGTGCATCTTATAAAAAAAAATATCTGATTTTGTTCACTTTCATTCAAATTATTTAGGTATAATATGAATTTAATTGGAAAAGTTCATAGTTGTTAGCGCACATTGCGAGTGAATCGATCACATCATGGCCACTTCTTTCTTATATTTTAATATACAAAATTCTCCAATTTTCTGAGGTCAGCGTGATTTATTTCGAAGCAATTGTAGTTTTTGTTTTGATTGACAAAAAAGATTAAAGACCACCGTATAATATAAAGTAATTCAATAATAATAATTAATAATGAAATAAGTAAGCCCCTAAAATATGTCCTACAGATTTTTTAGTTTTAACGAGAAGCTTTGCCGTTTCTCCAAACTTTTCTACTGTTCACCGACCAATATTTAAGCAGCAGAGTTTCATCCAATACCTGCAAATTTTCTATTTATATTTTTCTACGCCGACATACAGAAGAGGAAACACAAACATAGCGTACGAAAAATGCCATGATAGTTTTTACGACTGCACTAACGACACTAAAAGTGGTAATGGTTATTTTTGAAAAAACTTAAAATAAAACGCAGAACTAAGTTATCTGAAAGTTTTACATGATCATGACTTTTTGCATTTGAAACCCTTGGACCTTGGTGTAAAAGTGCAAATTTACTCCAAAGTCAAGGTCCCATTGCGTCCACTGTTGATAGGAAGGCTGGTTCATTTTTGGGATCGGAATTGCGATTCAACGGGGAATTTTCTTCTTTGATTCTTGCCACCATTCCACGCGGTCGTGATTTGTACAATAACATTTTTTAATTCTTATTTGTTTAAAGTTAAGGCCCTAATGTTAACAATTCTTGTAAATATAAAAATATATTTAGTAAAAAAATAAACACCAAAATAGCAAATCACCGTAAATCGATTCTCAATATTTCGTAATAACTTTGCTGGTGTTAGGTATTTGACATAATACTTAATAACAATGCTCTGCCAATCGTCAGCCATTGTTATGTCCCTTGTGACAATAATATCCAGTAATTGTAATAGCGTAACCAACGGTACTTTGAGTTGATCGAAACAATTACTGCTATCATTCATAACATTCAGGAAGTCAAGCGTTAATAAATAGACATCAACGTTCGAAGTCATAAAATATAAATTATTTTATATCCTAACGTAATTATGTCATTAATTATAAGAAAGAATACGATGTTAATTTGAAAATATCGCAGGTTATCGCTGCCACCAATATGGTAATGACCATTTATTATCAGATGGCCGAAAAGAAAGGTAAACTGACTGACTACATCAATTGTCAAGTCATTATTGTTGAAATTATCCATACATTAGCGACATTTTTTCAATCGTTAATCGCAGCTATGATTTGTTTAAATAAAACTTCGAACTCGACAATTTTGTATTGTATTTTATTATTTATTCAACTCTGACCTTTATTTATTTCAATATTTATTGTGATATTGCGCGTTACATGAATGAAGCTTTATTCTCTTAGAGTTATTATTCTTTGCTTACGGCGATATGACCAAGTATTTATACCATATGCAAGTTACAAGATATAAGTAAATATTAGACAACATCATATACATTACTCTGATCCCAATGTAAGTAGCTAAAGCGCTTGGTTATGGAAAATCAGAAGTAACGACGGTACCACAAACACCCAGACCCAAAACAACATATAAAACTAATGAACTTTTTCTACATCGACTCGGCCGGAGATCGAACTCGGAGTGGCGTACCCATGAAAATCGGTGTACACACTACTTGACCACAGAGGTCGTCAGATATACATTTATTTATAATAAAAGTCTTCACAGAGGACATAGCTGAGGTAATTTTTGTAAAGAACAATAGTCAGATATATGATATATAAATTATGAGACATTTCCTATATTTACTGTACCCATTATAAGTGAAATGAGGAAAAAAATTGGTTTTTTGTAGACTTACATTGTTTATAAATTCTGATCTGTGATCATAATATAAATGATT
Source organism: Vanessa tameamea (assembly GCF_037043105.1). Taxonomy (NCBI): domain Eukaryota; kingdom Metazoa; phylum Arthropoda; class Insecta; order Lepidoptera; family Nymphalidae; genus Vanessa; species Vanessa tameamea. Next base: position 1,337,839 of record NC_087319.1, on the reverse strand, counting down.
GTCATTTATAAATAGAATTCATTGAGGGATTAATGTAGTACATTAGGCGCCTTGTAACGTTACACTGAGAAGCCACATTTGAGCCCGAAGACATTTGTTATTGTCCTTTGAGCCCCTTAAGCTTCGTGTAGTTATCTTTCCCTGAGTTCTGACAAAATTACTTTGCGTCGTTTTACTTAAATTTATTATAAATAACATATAATATATTCAAGAATGAATAAATTTTGCATTATTTGAGCCAAGCTCCATCTAGTATCTCGATTACGCTTGGATATAGCGTCGCCAGCTCAGACGTTGAGGCGAATTGATCTTTATAAGGAGTGCATTCGAGTATTGCCCTCAGATTATTACATCATTGCATACACACTTAAATATAGAACTAATATCGCGACTAAATGATTCAATTTCGATTCAAATTCGTAATCTTATTGTATATAATCACTAATAATTTATAAACTCAATGTTACAACATGTAACATTGTAGGAAACAGTTCAATGAACTTACCTGTCATTCGGTTTCAGGAAAATTAGAAGCATTTGAAATTACGTTTTATATTTGTACAAAATGTATGGCGTACCATAATATAGGTATTTACCACTGCTATTGATTATAACGTTGTTGTTTAATACAATACTATTATTAATATTTATATATTTATAAACAAAGATGACGAACAATGTAGTATGATGTTTTATGTGCAAAAAAATTACAAGAAAACAATACAAATATACGAATTATATTTTAATTTTAAAATTCTTAATTATGTGTAATGACTTGGCTGTATTTTTTAAATAAGTATGAGGTTTCAAAAACCGAAAGAAGTATTGACTATACCCCGCACCACCTAGATGTCCGAAAATCCACAACAGCGCGATTTTTAAGACATTTTCTGCCTCGCACAACCACTCTGTGAAACCAGCTATCGCCGGCGCGTTTGCCACCTCTAACATAAAAAAAAAATTGACTGTAAATACAATGAGTTAAATTTTATAAAATTCTTTGACTTAATAATCTTTCAAACTCCGTTATCAAAATCAAAATATACTTTATTCAAGTAGGCTTATACAAGCACTTTTGAATCGACATTTAACAAACTATATTAACAGAGTATATGTGAAGCTACCACTGGTTCGGAATGCAGAACCGGCAAGAAACACAATAGTTACTCTTTTTCAACATTTAAAAATACAAAGTCGTGTCAGTTAAATACAATTATACTTATATGTATGTAATACATCCTTACCGGAAATCAACAAGTATTAGCTCGACGCTTTTTTATCATCTGTATAATCGTTGATATTAAATTATTAGCTAATAAATTAAGAAGACCGTTTTTAAGTAGTAATTATTTAACGTTTATTTATAATAAAAATACTTTTTGTAATAATTAAAAAAAAATATTTTTTTATAATTTTTAAAATTCGAAGTTATACATTTTAAACATCATGTGCCTCTGTACCCTAGTTTCAACAAACGGTTATTTATTCAAAACAATCTTGTTTAATATGACGCCAGTAAAAATGTATAAAACGAAAGAAATCCCGCAACGATCAAATAGATACGTGATTGCAATAGAAATATACTTTATACTAAATTCACCGGAGCACCATCTCACTATGAGACCAAGACAGAGATAAAACGGTCGCATTAAATTGTCTTCTGCTACAGCACTGTTTCTCATATTTTAAATTTAAACAACAAATTAGATTAAACAAGGAATATAAAGACGAAATAGTTTTATATAATAACATTTAATCATTATAAATTATGCAAATTAAATGTTTATATTATGCCAGGGTTAAAAATCTCATATAATTGTATATTATTTGCAGACAGACACATGAAAATATATTAAGTGTAAAACGCTGTATGGAAAACTTGCAGTTTCGAAGAGAATTGTTGAGGATCGTCAGCTTTATTGAATATACTATATAATACAAGCCTTTTACACGACGGGACGTGCTTTTGGAAAACACTGTGACCTGGTATTTTACTTTTAATCAGAAGCTTTAATATTTTTTTTTATTTTCTAACTAAATTTACAAACCATTATGCTCATTTTGATACTCTTCACTCCTCGCATCTTTTATTCATGACGCTGAAGCCTAAATGCCTATTTTCATATTTCGAACATAGGAAAAAACGAAAACTTTGGTACTGCACCCTCTCGGGCAAAGATTTTTCAAAAAATATTTAATATATGTTTTAAAATGTAACCACATGTTAGAAATATTTATTTCTGTAGTTACATTTATATTATAATTATATATTTAATAAACTCATATTTTGTTACTATGTCCAATTAAATAAAAGTGTCATTCGTATGGTTTTAAAAAAATAATACAAGATGTATTCCTGCGCAAAGTGATTATTAAAAAAAAAAAACAAAAGGGAGTCGTCCCGCATGGAATGACAATAGGAGATTTTTTGTTCATTGGATTTTTAACTTCAGGACTATTATATTTATAAAATAAAACATAATAATAAATAAATAAACATTCCGTGTATTTGAAACTGGTGTATTTATCATACATAAGGTTAAATATTGATTTCCTCATTTCTTACAACAGAAATGACAAACTTATTTTTGAAAAATATATAATATTTTATATATAGTATGCTATTTTATAATAGCTCTATTATATTAAGTATATCAAACAATTCTTGATTAATAGATCCTTTATTATTAATACGACACTAATAAGCTATATAATTTTACGTCAAAAATTCCGATAAAAACTTCGTTGACATTCAAAACGCCATTTTTTCACGAATCTATACTGATAAAATATATTATTATATAATATCATAATCAATGTAATAGACTATAGCTATCATCGAACAACAATTGCTTTATTTTAACATTAAAATGTCTAAATAAAATGTTTATACATAAAAATATTATTAAGATTTATATATTCATTAATTGGTATAATTCTCTATCAACGTCGAATTTCAAGCATAACAATACAATAATATAATAAAGATTTCTAGACGACGATCTTTAATATACAGCTTAATAAACTTTTTTAATCAATCCTAATATGCAATCCTGAGCAAAGACCTCGCAGTGCTAGTTTGCAGCCAGCTATTTCCCACCGGAAATACATCCTACCGCACGTCACACGCAATTTTCCTTACGATTCCTCTCGGAAAATTTTCTCATGTAAGTTCTATTTACAGAAATAGATGATAGCAAATAAAACGTTTACTTTGATTTGTAATAACTACGATAATTTATTTTAAATATAAAAAAAATATATTCTTTTATTTGAATATAAATCTTTATTACTTTGGGTCTTCAAGCTACGAGTCATCGTCAAGTGTATTATGAGGCTGTCAATATACTAGAAAGGCTGAGTTATACTAAAATGTTACATCACAAAATAAGTCTACCTCGGTGTCCAATCAGACCAAACCATTGAAAACTTTCGTTAGATTTAAATAGTTGAATACTAGTCATTAGTTATCCATGAATTCGAACCATTATCGACATGGCACATTCAATTAAATTTTGCAGAAATGAAAGGTCAGTCAGTCTACGAGGCCTTATTCAATAGCTACCATTGGCTTGTTACTTATGAATCACTAGGCTTCGAAAAACGTACTTATATTTGAGTGTATGAAGATCTTAAAAATTAAATTTAAAAAAGTGTAAACGTCACTTAGACAATATTATTAAATGTGAGCAAAACTAATTTTAAATATACTTACTGGGCTATAATAAAATTCGATACAGAAGTTATTTTGATCACGTTATTAATTGTTTTATTTATTAATATAACCGACGTCGAATACCACTTTTTGACATTTCACGATCGTCTCTTGCGGTTACTTTCGAATTCGTTATTACAGAATAGCTTTACTACAAAATAATCGAGGCTATGTTCTTTTAAGGCTATATTCTTTTATATAAAAATAATTCAAACTGAAATACAGAAATTGTACAACTTTATTAAAGAGGAACACTATATTATTATGAAGGATTTGAAGGATTCTATTTTCTGTTTAATCAAGCGTCAAAACTTTTAATGAGGGACAATAACAAATAACCTAAAAAATCAACATGGACTATATCGATCGATCTACATCTTTGACGTTATATGTTCGCTAGTATTCTGGTAAGCTGCTAGAGCCTCTCAATTTGATAAATACATTAAAATCTATATTAATAATTTCGTGCAGGTCTAGGATAGACCCGATCGAAACCTATACACAATTATAATTGGTTAAAAATTAATGATTTTTTAGTCGATAACATATTATATCCACAAAATTCCTATAATCGAGATATTTCGATATTAAATCCATGAAATTCAATGACACGACAGTTCAACGGGCGCCCATGTTTGACGTTTACTGGTGCGTTCAGAAAGTGTGTTCTAAATAATAATTACGTCCAGGGGTACGGTATTTAGTATATTTATATTTGTTTAGTTTTATTTATTTTACCCGAGCGAAGTCAGGTTTTCATCTATCTCATAACTGAGTATAAAATGTCTCTAATATGTTTTAGTACATTTAAGATAATATTTTCCATTTATAATAAAGGACAATTATTTGTCAATGAGAATAAAAAATATAGTAGATTGCTAGACTAATCCCAAATAAGATCGTGCTCAGCTAACCCCAAAGATATTTCTGTTAATCTTATCGAGTTTCAGAATTGTCCCAAAACTTAGATGCCCGAGAACTATAACCGATTTGCAAATATCAATTGTAGTAAAAAACCGAATGAAGTTTCTGTTCCTATACGGAAAAGTTCCGAGTATTTCCGATCTTCGTAAGAATTTATAGAGTTACAGGTTATATCTTACAAAGCAAGGCTCGTAAAACTTGAAAAATGTAATGATGCTTGTCCCAATGTTCTGGTAAACTTAAGTTACGAGCCACATTGTCTTTATATAGAGCCATACCTAAAGTCAAGCGGCAAATGCTTACATTCCTTCAATAGGTGCTACGATTTCCTTTTCCGGATTATATAGGCTATTTATTGTGAGACAGGCGAGTAATGTTGTTTTTATTTCGGATTGACAATTTATCAGGAACAATAGTTCCGAAAGCAATAATTTTCAAATGCTCTCAGCGCTTTAACATCATTCACTTTCCTTTATCAATGAATTGGAAGAGCAAGCGATCTTTACACGACTTGCCTAGCGCTGATATCCTATGGGAAAGCTTGACTTCTGGGTAGCGTTTTCACTACCATATAACACAGCAAAAATATACTCAGTCGGCATTTATAACACCCATGAGTCGAGAGGTAATGATATTATTACTTTCTCTTCGACAGACAGACAGTTTCGACGGTAATTTATTCAATATATTCGTCAAGGCTAAACTATATGAATGCAAATATTATATTTCAATTAACATGGAATTGCTTTTAACTCAATTGAAATGTCTCTCAACAAAAGAGGTGACATATTGCACTTACCACTGTGCTCGCTTCAGGAAATTGAATATATCTTACGGAGAAACCTTAACTTACAAGTCAAATTGTGAAGTAAATCAATTTTCGACAAGTTCAATTTGAAGAATATTGAATGTTCGCGTAATGCGCTAGTTAGAATATCGAGAATTGAATTATATCTAATTACATTACACGTGGAAGAAGCCACAAAATTTGATATAAGTTATTGCAAATAAGAATTAGATCTATCGTAATTATTTACGTTTAATATCTGTATATTAAGCTGGAATTAAATTTTCAGTATGATAAAAATAGATATCATATTACTGCTATACTATTTTTTTTTACTTTAAGATGGTGGACGGACAAATGGTTGACCGGATGATAGGTGGTGACGACCGTGCAGAGACATTAGCACTATGAGATGTACATCGCCAATAGGCCACCAACTTTGGGAGCTAAGATAGGCTAAAGAAGGCTCGGTGGAGCTCTTCTCAGAGAACAAGATTCATCACAACCCTTTGCACTCCTTGCTAGTGTGAACGGCAATTCCAGCCACCTTCCTCTTCATACCCACAGATCACGTAGCCACCAGCTTAGTTGCCATGGCTATTTAATCATGGACTATAATTGTCACACCCTATCTATAAATCCTAAGCGGCAGTATTATTGGAATGCCAAGACGAATGCTCTCAAGGAGAGGACAGGGCGTACGAGCTCCTTAAATTAAATACTGAGGTATTTCAAAAATTTACGAGAAAGGAAAACATTACAATTTACAACTATCAGTATTAAGTTGAAGTAGTTAGAGCCCAGATGGCCCAGTGGTTAGAACGCGTGCATCTTAACCGATGATTTCGGGTTCAAACCCAGGCAGGCACCACTGAATTTTCATGTGCTTAATTTGTGTTTATAATTCATCTCGTGCTCGGCGGTGAAGGAAAACATCGTGAGGAAACCTGCATGTGTCTAATTTCAACGAAATTCAGCCACATGTGTATTCCGCCAACCCGCATTGGAGCAGCGTGGTGGAATATGCTCCAAGCCTTCTCATCAAAGGGAGAGGAGGCCTTTAGCCCAGCAGTGGGAAATTTACAGGCTGCTAATGCTAAAAAAAAATGCAGTATTAAGTAATAGTATTAAGACTTTTATGTAAAGAATTCCTATTATTAATTATTCAATTTTAAATATTTAATATTTGGTGTACAATATATGAGATAAAAATTACAAAGCATCCGGGAACTTCCCCGTGTTACAAAATATTCACAAAAACAGTTTTTTCACAAACGAGTATCGATATTACTTGTTCGCTCATCGCTTCTGTTTATGCAAATGATTCAGAGGAGTCATTCGTAAGCTCTTGCTAAGTATGCAGTGCAGATGGATTGTCGATGTTAAATTGCTTTCAAATTACTTGCAACGCTATGCTGTAATATTTGGTTCATGAAGTTCTGCCGCACTCAAAGAAGGGTAGTTATTTCATTAGTATCACAAAGACCAACTCTGAACTCCAAGCATAGCACGTGGTATAGCATGTTCTGATTATGTTTCGAGTAGAGCAACTTTTGGGCGTTATCATATTAAGTTTTGATTGGCTATTTTTCTTACCTAAATAGATTTTACAATTATAATGCCAATTGTATTTGTTATTTTATAATAAAAATAGCTGATACGTTCATATTTTAAATATACATTTTAACATTGTAGGCAGATCTAGGCGCGATAGATGCAGATTTCTTCACAATGTTTTCCTTCAATGTCGAGCTAGATATTAATTATAAAACCAGTCTTCGATTAAAATTTACATGTTTCGATCACTTCGATATATGGAGTATTTAGAATATATAAATATAAATAAAACGAATAAACACAAAAATATTCTACATAAAAAAAGTTTTTATCGTGAAAATAATGACATTTAAATAGGCTATTAACGAATGAATAACTTAATCATTTCATATAAGATAAAAAAATAAAATCGTCTCATTCACGAATATGAAAGAAATTGCTTAAAATTAAAACTGAAAACTAAAAATTTTTCCACGACAAAAAGTTTTTTTTCTAACATGCATTCCCTTAGTTCATCGTACTCCTTTCTTAATTGTATTTCAGGAAGCATAGAATTTTGCTGTCAACTCAAGAGTTAAGTCACAACAATAGACCGTACACGCCTCGGGAAATTGAATATGGTCAGAAAATAAAAATCGTGAAAGACGAACGATCGTACTTTGTACAAGATAGAACATTTTACGCAGAATATTATATACCGTTATATATTTCGAATAATGTCAATTTTATAAATATATAATGTTTCAAAATATTAATAATAATATTGTAAGGACTTGAGATGGCAATAACCTACCATGGAGCAAATTTTTGGGTATATAAGTAATATCATTGTAATTTGGGTATTGTTTTTTCTCGCTGGAAAAACGCATTACGCGTTTCCCCCACATGATGTGGAGCTCGCCGGCGCTGAATGCGCCGGAATACCCACTAAAAAACCAGCGGTACCGACTCCGTCTTTACGGGGCATCTCGGGATCGCTTACGCATGCTACCGTAACGCCCCAACGGTTGGCGGAGTTGGAATTCCCGGGGTACAGAGAAGACCCCTACTCCTGGCGAAGCTTACAGCGAAGGGAGAAGGTACGCAGTTTGGGTTAACTTGAAGCTGCCGTTATGATATAAAACCAGATTTTATTCAGCTTCAAAAAGAGTTATGTTTATATACATATGTATGTTAACTGAATACTCGACAATGCTGGATTTATTGATGAATTTTTTTATGACTATTTTAGTGTATCGCTGGATGGCTTAGTATGGACACGGTGGCGCCGTGATAAGTAAATAAAATGTTTATTTCACCGGGATGAAGTCGGGTCGTGTGACTCTGTAAGAATTCTCTTCGTATGTCACTCGTGAAATATTGACGACTGATTTACAGTGATAACCATTTTTTATATGTGTATCCTTATAATTATTAATTTTATTATTAATCAATGTTGCATACTGCATTCTGACATTTAACGGTCGTAGTCTGCGTGAGTCTAACAGAATCGATTTAATGTCACTAAATAGTATAAAACAAAATCGCTTCCCGCTTTCTGTCTGTCTCTATGTATGATTAGATCTAGAGCACTACGCAACTGATTTTTATGCGGTTTTTATTAATAGATAGAGTGATTCAAGAGGAAGAGTTACGTGTATAATGCATGCATAATATCGTTGAGAAACGATGCTAATTTAAGAGGTTTCTAATGTGAGGTCGTAAATTAAAAAAAAATGCGCTTACATTGCAAACGCTGGCTGGACCCTACGAGATAGATCAAAATAATGTACTACAGTATAAAGGTCATCAAAAAAAGTCCGCGATGGTATATGTGGATATCTCAGGGGTAACCCACAATAATCCTTTTTTATTCTTTACTTTTTACGAGAAATAATGGATTATTTACTAAGAGATTTTAAGCAATAGAGTATTAATCCTTATGTAATTAGGTACCTTAATCGTGTATTTAATATAGATCAATATAGCCCTGAATTGAGTGAAAAAGCTGTGAACGTATGTAATGTGTATTATGTAGTATTAGGTCCTAGGACCTAATATATTTAGTATCAGCATTGCACCCGTGCGAAGTTATATCATATAACTATAAGATTTCATATTTCTAACAAATGCGTCTGACAATATAATTTATGTAAAATACGAGAGAAGCACAGAATAATTTAAATTGATTACATTTAATAATTCAAACTCAGGATGATAAATTTAAAATATTTTGTAATACAGACAACAAAAGAGTTATATAAATATAGAGCGTTAGATGCGAATCTCGCAGCAGGCGTTTGCAAATAAAATTATTTATTCTTTACAGAACGTAACAATTTCGCTCGAGAGTATAAAAATAAAATATGTCTGTATAACACCCATACAAATATGTTTTTGATTGTTATTTATATAACGGTACAGAAGTAAGGCTTTTAATAAGGTAAAACTGATGAAATTTTCCATTGGGTTCATAATGAAGTAAGCATTTGCTTGTATATTATTATATAAATAGCCAGACATTAATACTTGGCACGTGGCAGTTGTTGTAAAGTATACTCGTTTTATGCGATTTGTTAATACTTACCGCGTGGCAGTTTTTGTAAAGTATACTAATGGATTGTAAATTGTCCTCCTGTATTCTTCCAGAAGGGATTATTAATTACACAAATTGTTCAATTTTCTCTGACAAACATGCAGATTTCTCTACTATGTTACACCGAGAGTCAAACCAGTAATTGTATGATCCAGGGATGTGCTATTATGGAATTGACCACGCGGAATATTGCGGTTTAAATAGTTAATTTATTTAATAATTAACAATAGGTTTGTTTTGAATGCTATTCCGCATCGTTCAATTAGTCAACGCGATCTTTCGCTGACGATAAAATGTATACTTGAAATGTAGGCCAAATTATATACTAATAAAAATGTTTTACGTTAACCACGTTCCCAAATACTTGATATTTTCGACTGTTTCTATTCTTAGGCCATTGATATTTTTGTTAAATTATTTCGTTTATGACCTCTAGTAAAAATACATAATTTAGTTTTAGTATCTGATAATTCTAGTCCTAATTTATTCAATAGACATATAACAGAGTCTAGTGCTCTTTGAACATTTAAAGCACTGTCTTGAATATTAAAATTATTGTTAGAATATAAAACAATGTCGTCAGCATATTGAGTCAGAAATACATTTTGTATGGTTTGCCAAATTTCTACGGTTGCTACATTGAAGAGTAGTGGAGACAAGGGGTCTCCTTGTGCTAGACCTTTGCTCGTCCAAACTGTAAACTTAAAAAACTTTATAGCTCGTAATACTTAAAAACTTAAGAAGCATGCGATCACTGCGGTAATGACAGAGCTTCTCGTGCAATTGCATTGTTTATGGGACTTTTTATAACATAATACTTCCTTTTTTCGGAAGTCCAAAGTTTTAAAATCTATTTAATTTAGATTTTCGCAGAATTTGTGTATTTCTGTGTTCCAACATATAATCTTTTTGTGATATTATAATTGCGAAGTTACAATCTTAGATTTCATTTATGATGGCGCATTGATGGGAACAGGTCCTTAAAAAAAACTGTTTTCAGAATCATTTGTTTTCTTTCATCTTCAATCATTGCGATTTTTACGACATTTATTGCCTCGCACAACCACTCTGTGGAACTAGCTTTTTCCGGCGGTTTTTCCGAACCGATACGACCTGGGAATCTTCAAGAAAAGAGTGTACTCCTTCCTTAAAGGCCGCCAACGCACCTGCAAGCTCCCTGGTATTACTAATGTCCATGGGCGGTGGTAGCCACTTTCCTTCAGGTGAGCCTCCTGCTGGTTTGCCAGGTATCACATAAAAAAAACAGTGTAACATGACGATTCCAAGATGCTTTTATGAGCCTACTTGAATAAAGAATATTTTGATTTATATGTAATACATACTCGCTTCCGCCCGCAGTTTCATCCGTGTATAACGGGAGAGTAAAAGTGTTATTAATATATTTTCAGGACAAAATCTATCTCTGAACCAAATTTAATTCAGATTCCGCCGTTCTGGCGTGATTGCGTAACAAACATCCATCCATCACATATTTGGCATTTATTATATCAGGAAAATTTATAAGTGACTTATTATTTTAGTAATAAATTTTGACGAAGGAAGTTTAGTTTTACACCACTTTGATGCAGAGAAGTAACAAACGGCATTTACAAGTCATCGTTTGCAATACAGAGGATTTGATAGGTCACAGGAAATTGCTTGCAAATTGCTGCCTATATCTAGTTCCTGTCTGAAACCTGCACAAAACTGACAGCAAACTCAAAGAAACTCATCTACCCTTTGTATAGTACTATTAAAGTTTTGTTCCAAATTATGAATCTGTAAATGATAAAGATTATTCTCGGTGTTTTTAAATTTTTGCAAATGATGAAAATGATTTCAAAGACAAAATGCTACAAAATATCATCTTTGCAAAATCAAAGAGAACGTAGGAAAGACGATTATACTTTTCATGAATTTAAAAAAGCTAACAAAGCAAGTGACGTCACTACGTCAGCATTCACTAATTACCGCCAAGCATTTCCTTCCTCGCAACTGACGTAGCTGTTAACTATGAGAGAACGTTCTTGTTCATAGTACTAATTACTACCTTTAGGTACTTTTTTTCATTTAATGATAGATAGACAACGATTTATATAGTGTGTGATTTATCTAAAAATATATTTTAAATATGTTTTTAAAGATCCTTTTATTTTTTAACATAGACCGGCAGATTTACAGATTCGCTACCTAGTGGTAAGTGGCCACAATCACTCGTGATGTATTGTTTAGAAGATATTCTTTTTAAAATAATTACTTATATCTCTTTGTGAATGGAAGGAAAGGTAAGAATGTTTGTTAAATTAATCGCAAAGATCATCTGCGTCTTTTTTTTTTTGTAGCGAAAGTAGACTTTAAACGTATTAGACAAGTTAAATGAGCATGTCTGTGTAGAAAGTGTTTGAAGCAAAGCTGACTTAACGTCAGATTTCTTCTTCATTCTTAATCGCACTGGCCGTTTCATGCAGGAACAAAACTAAAGGGTAAATTAAACGTCTATCAAACACAACGAATATTGGACAACATCTAAACAATTCTTGTCTGGTAAAATAAGGTATTGCAGGAAGCGCAATTTCTCTCTTCATTGATTTTGACAAACATCTGGATGAATTCTGCGAAAGCACGTCAATTGCATGCATCCATTTCATTGTCAATTTGACATCCTATATTAACGAACTTTCATATACCACCATGGAAATCGCTATTTCGACTATGTGCAGGCCCTTCTAGGAACTACGTTCGTTTTATTCTGAAGCCAAACCAACAAGAGGCACGTTTTCCTGTTTGACATCGAAATAAAAAAAAATCGTCTTAAACAGTATAACAGATCTGAACTATATTTCAATTTGGAATGTAAATATTTTTTTCTAACAAGTCTTCGGTCGTGTCGGATTTGTCATCCCAACGGATTTGTGAGGGAATCGTGGGAGTTAGTGCGCTTGTATTTTTTTTACACACACTTGTGCACAATAATATGTCCCGCAATATTAACTAATAAGGAGAACATCAATATTAGTTTTTTTTTAATATGTTTTTTTTTTAATTTCTTTCATTGTTTTGAGTACGTAAAATTCTTATAGTTTTTCTTGCAAAGGTATAAGGCCTACTGCCAAATAAAGACTAACTTTTGCAAAAGAAGTTTATTAATAAGTCTTGATAAATTATATAAATGATATCTGAACGTGTGTCGATGAAGTCTAAGAATTATTACTTCCAATTATTATAAGTACGTAACGGTATAACTTAGCTTATGACTCAAATTATCTGAAACTTTTTATCCGATCGAAATTATAATTGAGAGGTCATATTTAATACATCCTGGGGCAAAGTATTCCATTGTGTACTAAAATGCCGCAGGCAGTTTTATGGTTCTCAAGCAATACATTCATTGATCGAAAAATCGAATCGTTAATAAACCAGTCATATATATTAAACAAAATTATGTCATAATATCAACGAATATATTATTGTATTCCGGTTTGAAGAGCTAAATGAGCCAGTGGAACTATAGGCACGATGAACATAACATCTTAGTATCCACTGTTGTTGGCGCATTGGCGATGTAAACAATGGTGAATATTTTTCACAGTGCAGGTGGCCCATTGACCGTTAACCAAACTAACCTACCTGTAGCATAAAACAAATGTTCACTTTGAATCAAAATGTGTTCTTATCGAGAAATAAAAATAGATAGTGCAAATATAAAAAAAATAAAGAAATATAAAAAATTCAACAACTGTATAAATCTTTCTCCCAAGTCATATAAAAACTATCCGGTTCATTAAACGAAATTTCTAAAGTAAACCTTGGTCTTAGTCGTATGCAACGCGTGCATTCTCAGTGACTATATCTACGATCCGGAAAAGTTATATTTAGTTTTTATATAATAAATGTATACAAAATGTGCGAGTGGTACAGCTTTGCAAATTATATTCCTTTGCTTGTTTTTATCTCGGAAACTTTACTAGGTAAAAATGTCAGAAGAACGATAAATGTCTTAGATTTAACAAGGAGTTGGGGTGTGTTTTTGGAATTATATAGCATATTATTTGTAAATGCAATTGCCATTCTTTCCGAAATGACAATTAATAACTCCTCACTCTACACCTTACGATATTTCCGCATCAAAGAGATACACGCGTAAAACGAAATTGCATACGAAGAAAATTCTACTCGAGCACTTAATAATTTCTTTAACTTTCAAAACTTAATGATATATATTTTTATAATATGCAATCTAATTCAGTCAAATTCGCTGGTTGCAAAATTATGTCAAATATAATTTATATCTATTATTAACTATTTTTAAGTATAATTCCAATCACCTTTAAGTACATGATATTTCGCACCTTTGAGATTTAAACTTTTCAAATCCACAGCAGATGTCTACATCTAAGATATCTTCAATTTTCATTCTCAATTCCAGTGAAATCCGTTCAACCGTTACATCACGACGTAATTACAGAATCTTCTCAGATCCATCGCATAGGGATCGTCCATTTATTTTAGATAAAAAATAAGTCTATAGTACTTTTCCTTTTTAATTACAATAAACTAATTGCTTGAGGTTCAAGTTTGCCTCATACCAAATTTAATTAAATTGCTTCAATGACATGGCATAAACAAATATCACAACAATTCGATCAAATACAAACCAACAATCATACTACAACAATTACACTATTATTTAGTATGAATTGGAAACGTATGCAACTAATAGCTATGTCACTACCACGTGGTGTTTAATTATTCTGACACATCCAGTAATTCCATGCATGTCCATGATTACGTATTTAGGTCTAATTGGGTATTAATTCCACCTGTCCCTTGCAACTGGCGCACAGGTCATTTATAGCCTTGTTCATTCGAGTTCTGTTTATTTAACTTATTCGTTTAAGAATGAGAATCGTTAAGAAACGTTCGTGTCCTAAAGGATATTACAAATCCAATTATTTTGTAGACGATGGCAGAGTTTAGAAAAAAAGATTTGCAATCTGTTCATTTTCGTTAAAAGTATGTTTATATTAACTTCGATGTAAAACTATAATTGTAATATTTATAAAATCTCGGTGAGTTTCTTTCGCCGGTTCTTCTCTAAGTCTGTTTGAGTTATTTTTTTTCCAAACCGTAATTTTGGTAATCAATAAGAAAATATAACGATTCTATATTAAATAAAGATGTTCACATTGGTTCATATAACTAATACGTTTAGTATACCTTTTATAATTAGTTTTATTCTACATTTTTATAAATAGAATCTAGTTTCCATTGTGGAATTTCTCTTTGTGTTAATTTTTTTCTAAGCACTGTTATTTCAACTTGGCCATCAACGTAACTGACTTTAATATCGGATAGTACGCGTTCAATAAGCTGCCATTTTCGGCAGCTGCATTCAATGGAGACGGAACCTGAAAGCACATTATCACTAGTTGGAATCTCTGCAATCCCGCTGTTACTGCAAATAAATTTAATCGGATAAGGTATTAGGTTTTCTGAGGATTTCTCGGTTCGACTGGAAATTAGAACCTTAGAGATCTAAGCCCATATAAGTTAGCTACTACACTATACCGACGAGTTTTGTAAGTAATTATTTGAAATTATATTATTTAAAAAAATATCTTGCAGTTGGTACGAAAGGCGAACTTCATGCCACAAGGAATTGGCTATCAGTCAGCCTTTAAGCTAATCAAATATTCCTGAAGGAGTTTCTCCAACGTAAGATAATATTCAAATAAATTACACACAGACTTAATAAAAAACAATACTTGCCAATAAAGGAGAATTAACATAAAAAGGATGTGTGAACTCGGATGAGTACTACTGCTTAGGAGTTATTAAAAATAGTTTTTGATCTAAAGTTGTCTGTTTTGAGCGACTTGACAATTAGTTGGCGGTCCAGCGAGCAGCTTCATCAAGTAGATTTCAGTCACTCGGTCCGCGAATCTTACAAATTTTCTCTTATCATTTTTTCATGACGCACCAAAAAGATAACTTCAATAATTGGGAACGAAATAGATCAATCTATTGCCTTGTCTGTCTAGTCTATATAAAAAAAGAACCGCTGTCTTAAACTTGAAACAAGCCAGTTGAATCACAGGTGGTAGGCACGTAACAAATCGGATCTCACAGCCAATGTTGGCAGCGCAATCTCAATAAACAGCCAGTTCAGCGCTGACATCACGAATTTGCATGAGCAGAGGTGAGCACAATAAAGTGTTTACATGTTTTACTTTGCACATTTTTACGTTTGCGATTTATTCTAGAATACACGACCAACTTTTCTATAGTGTAGTATTCACCATTTAATAGGGTTTATTCATATATTCATGTAAACGTATTAGGGTATGATTTTTTTAAATTGTTGGTTTTACGTACGTATATATAGACATATTAATTTAATTTATATTCTTATTTTATTTTAAATACTTAATTGCATAACATATAAATACCTGATAACATAAAACAAACAAAAATAAAATCAAGAAAAGGTTTTCAAAGGCTGTCTTATCGCTTGTATCTACCTCTCACAGACAATCTTTGATGAAAGAAGTTTTGTAGAGACCAGGTAAGTTCATTTAAATAATAATAACTATTACATAAGAACATTTATAATAATGTATAACCATAAACAACACATTTCTCTATATTCAAATTATACAAACATTATAATATATACATAAATTATACACTACATATTACTATTTCATACAAGCATACATTATATAGAAATGGACCGATGAATGATATTTCAAGATGCGCAACGATATTGATTATTGATAATTGAGGAAGTCAACTTAATTAACAAATAAATATATGTATTAAATGAACATAAATAAAACAAAAAGGAAACTTAATAAAGTGAGGCTTAGGCTTACCAAAAGAGACACTTTAAATACTGCAATCAAATAAGTTAAAATATTTATAAGAAAATCAATAGTGAATCATCTTAGTTCCATTACTGGTATTATGTCCAGAATTTGGACAATAGCCACAAGCAAATCAATTGCATCTAACCAAACATCAATACATATGTACGTGGAACCTGAGTTAACCACTAGGAATGATAAATCGAGCCATTACAAGGACCAGAGACAAACCATCTTACGGTTGAGAACGGTATCGCATTCGTCAGTGACCACACCACTGAAGTGCACACGTCAGAGAGAAGAAAAATAACAAGGATTTAAAAGGTCTTTAAAGACCACAACTACTGCTGATGTGTCATAAGTAAGATAACTGTACAACACGAATTAAAAATATACATTTGAATATAATAATGTAACGAAAAGGGTTTAAAGGATTAAGCTTAGAATGACTATTTTATTTTGCATTTGAAAAATAATTTATTATATGAAACTGATGGCAAGCGGTCTCAGACAAGAGAAGACAACCGCCCAAAGACAATGGCGCTTTAAGAACTATTAACCATTACTTACATCGCCAATACGCCATCAACCTTTGGAACTAAGATGTTATTTCCCTTCTTCCTGTAGTTACACTGGCTCACTCACCTTTCAAACCAGAACACAACAATGCTAATTACTGTTGTTTGGCGGTAGAATATCTGATGAGTGGGTGGAACCATTCATCCATGGCCTACCATCGAGTAATTATTAAGTAAACTCATTGTGTACCGGATTGAAGGATGAGTGAGCCAGTGAAATTACAGGACAAGACATCTCCGTTCCTGATATTGATGGTACATTGTTTGTGGTAGGGAATGGTTTGTTTTTATTGTATAGTGTTGAATT